>NW_027325685.1:0-300000 GCF_048418805.1 Vulpes vulpes | reverse complement strand
ATACACATAAATAATTCAGAAATCAAAGATCCCTTTCTCACCTGTATGCACATCTACAGAAAGATACACAAGATGAATATATTTTGATCTAGAAAGCATAACATATCAAAATCTATATGATACAGATATTAAAATAGTTGAGTAAATTTATAGTTCTAAAATTTATGTTAGGAATATTTGGAAGGAAGTGTATAGTGTTACACACTAGACTACTCATTGTATGATCCATTTAGGGGAGTTGGTAGAGGAAGCCAGGTGAGCATGTGCCAGAAAACAATCAGTATTATTGTTTTCTCTGGGTAAATGGATACAGGAATTGAAAGCGAAGGGGCATGAAGGCAATTTCTGTAGCAGTGATGGTGTTCTCTCTCTTGTTTGGGATTTCAATTGCAAATGGTATATTTATGAAGATTGACTATACCTCAAACAATCAAGGAAGATTCATAATAAAAAAATCAATATTAGACAGAGCATTCTCTGATCACAATACAATAAAATTAGAAATCCATAATAAAATCAAATTGAAATTAAAACCTTGTTATTAATCAACTTTTGGGCCTAAAGGAAAATACTAAAATTTCAGAACATTTTGGAAATAGTCAAAGAAAAGCAACTGGAAGTTTTAGGATAACCAAGTTATTAGAAAAATTATAGTAAATAGATTTATATTAAAAAGATAAAAAGAAAAAATGAAATTAAATATGTAATGAATAAAGCTAGGAAAAGAATTTAAACCAATAGTAAATGAATATATCCAATTCAGATTTCCTTCTATAGAGATTAATTGAATAAATTCTATGTACCCAATGTAAGGCTATGAAGCCTAACAAGGAATGAAAATAAGCTATAAGCATTGATATTGATATATTTTTAAATAAATAAGGTGGACAATGTGTGAAAGTATGCTTCCGTTTTATCTAAGAAAGGATGGATGACACAAGTATGCATGTGTGTATTAAAAACAATTACACAACATAAGCCAATAAATTAAAATAAAAAGGTTACGCATGTGTAAGTAGAGACAGAGAACAGAGTAAAGAGCACATAAAGAAAAGTCACATTTCTAAATTGAACTCAATAAAAAAAAGAAAAAGAAAAAATAAATGAACACAGATCTCAAAAGTAAAAAAAAAAAAAAAGTTAAAGAAAAAGAAAAGTTGCATTTCTGTTTTTATACAGATTTTCCACAATTTTAAAACCAAATCATATAAAAAAGCAAATCCTAAAGAGTTAAATATCAGGAACATAACAGGGATGTCCACTCTCACCACTGTTGTTCAACACAGTACTGCAAGTTCTAGCCTCAACAATAAGACAACAAAAAGAAATAAAAGGCCTCCAAATTGACAAAGAAGTCAAATTCTCACTCTTCCTGGATGACATGATACTGTATGTAAAAGTTTCAAAAGACTCCATCCAAAAATTGCTAGAATTATTACAGGAATTCAGCAAAGTCACAGGATATAAAATCAATGCACAGAAGTCAGTTACATTTATAGACACTAGCAATGAGGCAGAAGAAAGAGATATCAAGGAATTAATTCCATTTACAATGGCACCAAAATCCTTAAGATACCTAGGAATATCTAACCAGAGAGGTAAAGGAGCTGTACTCTGAGAATTATAGAACACTCATGAAAGAAATTGAGAAAGACACAAGGAAATGGAAAAACATTTTGTGCTCAAGAACTGGAAGAACAAATATTGTTAAAATGTCTGTGCTACCCAAAGCAATCTACACACACAATGTGGTCCCCATCAAATACCATCAACATTTTTCACAGAGCTGGAACAAATAATCTTAAAATTTGTATGGAAAGAGAAAAGACCCCAAAAAGCCAAAGGAATGTTGAAAAAGAAAACTAAAGCACGATGCATCACAGTTCTGGACTTCAAGGTGTATTACAAAGCTATAATCATCAAGACAGTACCACAGTGTGGTAGTGGCACAGAAACAGACACGTAGATCAATGGACCACAATAGAGAACCCAGAAATGGACACAACTGTATGGTCAACTAATCTTTGACAGAGCAGAAAAGAATATCCAATGGAAAAAAGACAGTCTCTTCAACAAATGGTACTGGGAAAAATGGAGAGCCACGTGCAGAAGAATAAAACTGGACCTCTTTCTTTCTTTCATTTTTTTTAAGATTTATTTATTAATTAATGAGAGAGAGAGAGAGAGGCAGAGACAGGCAGTGGAAGAAGCAGGCTCTTTGCAGGAGACCTATGTGGGACTCAATTCCGGATCCTGGAATCATGACCTGAGCTAAAGGCAGACGCTCAACTGCTGAGCCACTCAGGTATCCAGGACCACTTTCTTACAGTATATACAAAAATAAACTCAAAATGGATGAAACACCTAAATGTGAGACAGAAACCCATCAAAATTGTAGAGGAGAACAGAGGCAGCAACCTCTTTGACCACGGCCACAGCAACTTCTTACTAGACATGTTGCCAGAAGCAAGGGAAACAAAAGCAAAAAAGAACTATTGGGCCTTCATCAAGATAAAAAACAAAGAAAAAACAAAAAACAAAAAACAAAAAACAAAACAAAACAAAAACAAAACTTTTGCACAGCAAAGGAAACAATCAACAAAACTATAAGCCAACCTAAGGAATGGGAGAGGTATCTGCAAATATCTTATGAAATAAAGGGATAGTATCCAAAATCTATAAAGAACCTATCCAGCTCAACACCCAAAAAACCAAAAAAATCCAGTGAAGAAATGGGTGGAAGAAATGAACAACATTTCTCCAAATGAGACATACAAAAATGGTCAGCAGACATATGAAAAAATGCTCAACATCACTCGGCATCCGGGAAATCCAAATCAAAAGCAAAATGAGATATCATTTACACCAGTCAGAATAGCTAAAATTAATAAACTCAGGAAACAACATATGTTGGCAGGAATGTAGGGAAAGGGGAACCCTCTTCCACTGTTGGTGGGAATGAAAACTGGTGCAGCCACTCTGGAAAACAGTAATGGAGTTTCCCCAAAAAGTCAAAAATAGAACTATCTTACAACCCAGTATTTGCTCTATAGGTATTTATCCAAAGGATACAAGCATAGTGATTCCAAGGCACACATGCACCCCAATGTTTATAACAGCAATATCCACAATAGCCGAAATATGGAGAGAGACCAGATTTCCATTGAAAGATGAATAGAGAGATGCCTGGGTGATTCAGTGGTTGAGCATCTGCCTTTGGCTCAGGGCATGATCCCCAAGTCATGAGATGAAGTCCCGTGTTGGGCTCCCTGCATGGAGCCTGTGTCTCCGCCTCTCTGTGTCTATCATGAATAAACAAATAAAATCTTAAAAATAAAAAGAAAAATGAATAGATAAAATATAGTATACATATGCAATGGTGTATTACTTAGCTATCAAAAAGAATGAAATCTTGTCATTTAAGCGATGTGGATGGCATTAAAGGGTATTAAGCTAAGTGAAATAAGTCAGTCAGAGAAAGACAAATATCATATGGTTTCACTCATATGTAGAAATTAAGAAACAAAATAGCTGAAAGAGGGCAGGGGTAGGAAAAGTTTTAAAAGATGAAAACAAAGGAGGAGACAAACCGTAAGAGACTCTTAACTATGGGAAACAAACTGAGGGTTGCTGGAGGGGTGGTGAGTGGGGGGATGGGATAACTGGGTGATAGGTATTAAGTAGGGCACTTGATATGTGGAGGACTGGGTGTTTTACGCAACTAATGAATCACTAAGTTATACTTCGGTAACTAATAATAATTGTATGTTAATTAAATTGAGTTTAAATAAAAAAAATTAAAAATAAACAGTTAAAGTAAAATAAAACAAATGAATTTAACTATACCAAGCTGGTCGCATAGCTCGTATGAAGTAAATATATCAAGTAATTTTAAAATAGAGTAGTCTGATGAGGTATGTCTTAAAGAGAAAAAAAAACTGCAATAAATAAATAAACTGTTCTCATTAATCATATTATTGATAGCAATATTGGTATTTTTATTCTGAAAGTGGCATACCTGTAAAAAATGCATGTAAAGCAAATTAGTAATAATGAGAATTTGATTATGAGCCCTGTTTTTAAGTATAAAAACACGTAAGTATGACATAAAAATGTTAAGTAAAAATCCAAAGTCACATACATTATCTAGGAATATCAGGATGAACTTATGATCAATGTGCATATGTAGGTGTATTTTTTAGCTCTATTCCCTGAAAAAGAATGGAAACAGTGACTGACCAATTTAGTAGCAATGAATATCACTATTGGCAGATTCTAGACTCTTAATATCATTCCCCCTAATATGAATGAGGGTTCTTTGGAGAAATAACTGATTCCAGTTTTGTGACAAGTAATATACAAATGCTTTGTCATATCAGAAAATGAGGAAACTGCCACAGAGGTCATGTCAAGAAGGCATAAATGCTGTCATGCATTTGCTTTCAGTGGCCAAAGATGGCACAATTTTGAGCATCAAGACACGTAATAATTATACTAAACATACATACTAAATACATCTGAATCCAAGATACTGTGCTACTTAAATATGTATAGTAATAACACAGATGCCACTTTGAATGATTCTAGAAAGCAACTCCATATTCTGAATTTTGGGAAATGAAAAGAAATAAGCTTTTAATTTGCCTTCCTGATACAAACTCTGCCTCAGAGTAGGCAAAGGATTTTTAAGGTAAAATTGCTTTTTGCAGTGTCCAGCTAAACATGAAGTTGGAATGATAAAATTAGAATTTCAACACTTTGCAATCCATAATGAAGTAATGGATATAGGTAGCTAAATTTATTATTTTGTTATGGAATAGGAAAAATAATGATTTCCATGTATGTGCTTCCTGATGGAAGACTATGTCACCCATGACATAACCTTGGATAAAAAAAAAAAAAAAAAAAAAAAAAAAAAAACAAACAAAAAAAAAAACAGACCAAAAAATCAAAATCAGATCAAGACTCTAGAATTAACAACCATTTTAAGAAAATAAAGGACACATACCAATATATTGAAGAAACTTCATGGAGAAACTTGGCAAAATCACAACTCAATAGGATAAATGGCTTAGTTAAAACAAAACAAAACAAAACAAAACAAAAAGACTTTTGAAGGAATCAGTATAGAGTTAGGGACAATTATAAATTATAAGAAATTCAAGAGAAATGTGAATGGCATTTTATTGACTTTTTGTTGTTGTTGTGATTGTTCCTGATTAAAACATATTGTAAAAACAATTTTAAGACATACGACCATTGAAGACACTGACAGGATATTTGTTATTAGAATAATTGTAAACTTATTTAGGTGTAACAGTGGTTTGGGGCATTTGTATAGTTTAATTAAAGAGTTTCTGTCTTAAAAACGTAATGATCTATATAGATAAATACCAATTGATGCATAATATTGATGGCCTCCAGAGCCTTATATTGAAGCAAATTTCCAACTTAAGTTTATTAAGCAAAATTTTGGATTGTTTTACTCTAGTAATGATTTTCATATATATAGATATATATGGATAGTTAAATGATGGATGGATAGAAAATACATACATACATACATTTATAACTGTGGTGTTGGATGAACGGATGAAAAAGAGATGGTGACATGAGGTGGCGGAAAGGAGAGAATGTGGGAAAGGGAGAGAACTTGTGCAGATATGTGCATGTAAATGTGCGGACACCATTCTATGAACTTACTAGTCATCACAAGTTATTTTCCTATTTTATTAAGTGATTTAATTCCCCTCAGTCCCTTCCTTTCCAGTATTTCTGTGAAGATAATTCCAAGGAGAAATTGCAAAAACTTCCATCTCTTAGTAAAATTGTTCTTGCATTAGTATCTGGATTAAATGATCACAGTTGCCTTATAAATAATCAAATAACTATGTGTAAGATTAAAATCAGTATTTGAGAGGCAAATGAATAATCTTTATTGAAGTTTTCAACTGCACAGATGAATAGCACACAATTTAACAGAGAAATTTAAACTGTTCCGTTTGGAATATTGATAACTGAATAATGAGGAATGGTGGCATGGTGTTACCTATTTAAAATGTATTTAAGACCAATAACGACTAGGCAATTAATTTTTTGAGAACATAAATTTAGGGGATTCTCTGGAACCATTAAATGAGGTAACCTAACTTCATTGCTATGTAAAAAGATATCAGAATTATTATTATTTAATTCTATATTTGGTTTATTATATGTATTACATTACAAGATTATAATTCAAACAGTAGTTCCTTAAGAAAAATGATTTAGGCAAGATATAATTTGGTCAAAATGTACAGTTAAATAATAAGTCTGGCAGGAAATTCAGCTTTGGTTTTCATATAATTATTTGCGAAGGAATTATGTAAAAGAAATTGGAATTTAATAACTGAAACCTGAAAATTATTTAACAAACAACAGCAAAAATGGTTTGCCTTATTTTGGTGTATTAAAAATTACTCTTTTTGGGGTGCATGGGTGGCTCAGTCAGTTAAGCATCTGCCTTCGATTCAGGTCACAATCCCAGGATCTAGGGGCCTGGGATCAAGCCCCACATTGGGTTCCCTGCTCAGTAGGGAGTCTGTTTCTCCCTCTGCCTCTGCCCTTTACCACCTCTCACACATTCTCTCTCAAATAAATAAAATTAAAAAAAATAACTTTTTAGGAATTGTGATATGATTCAAAAAAAGGTACAAGGTTTAAGAATAAATCCTTTCAGGACTCCTGGGTGCCTCAGTGGTTGAGCATCTGCCTTGGCTCAGGGCGTGTCCCACATCAGGCTCCTTGCATGGAGCCTGCTTCTCCTGTCTATTCCTCTGTCTCTCTGTGTCTCTCATGAATGAAAAAAAAAAGAATAAATCCTTTCTTTACTCCTATTTTTGCTCTTAAGCTACTTAGTATGTGTTTCAAGTTAAAAAAAATGTATCCACGAAGTATATAACTGGAGAGTCACATGATCTTATTTAACAAATTAAAACAATAAGTATAAATTCAATTAAAACATTGTTTGCCAATTTTTTTCAATATCAGACACTGTGATATCCTTTCTTTGTTTAGATACACTGTCCTTTTACGGCCTTCTAAAAAGACCTAATCATGTATTATTTGTTTCAATTAAAATGAATTGGATTTTGAGCATTTCTTGACATCTTCATGACATCTCATAGCTAACTATTCATGTGGAGGAAAAGTCATAGGTCAATTTATTATTCCTTTATAATTCTTAGTGCCATTTTCTTTGAAGACAACTCAATTGTAGTTTAATGAGTTAATTCTGTTATTCATCCACTATACAATGTAAATAAATGTCTATAATTTTAACCTCTTTCAAATCTAGAGTGTCAAACTGTTTATAATTAGGGTCATGTATCAAGATTGAGTCCATTTTACTTTGTCTAACATTTGGAGTATAAAAGGTGAATTTATGCTATTTAACATTTATCTTTGTATTATTTATTTTATTATGGAAAATTGAAGTGTTTTCTTTTTTTTTTTTTTTGAAGTGTTTTCTTAAGGTTTACAGAAGTTAGCACTCTAAACTGAAGGTTCCATTGCAAAAGAAATATTAACTCTTACTGAAATATATATACTACCTTAAGTTTTACTGAATATTCATGAACGCTATTTATGAATGGATAAACTGGAGACTTCAATTGACCTCTCTTAAAACATTAAAATATGCCTGTAGGATGACTGGGAGAATATAAGAACACTTTTAAATTTTAAATTGTAAATATTGTCTCTGAATATAGATTTTCATTTATCGGAGATCTGCCACATTATTTTCTGCTTATCACAGGATATCTATATTCATCTCAGATAATCCCCCCCTTTCTCTCTCTTTCTCTCTTTCTCTCTCTCCTCTCTCCAGTGACCCTCCCTCCCCTCCTCCTTCTCCCTTTCTCCCTCCTCCTCTTCCATGAGATTATAGGACATTCAATTTTGACCCCAAGTGGGGAGCCCTGGGTGGCTCAGCGGGCTGGTGCCTGCTTTTGGCCCAGGGCGCGACCCTGGAGTGCCAGGATCGAGTCCCAGGATCCAGTCTCACGTGGGGCTCCCCGCATGGAACCTGCTTTTGTCTCTGCCTCTCTCTATGTCTATCATGAATAAATAAATAAAAATTAAAAAAAGATTTTGACACCAAATGTAATTTTTTTTTTAATGATAGTCACACACACACAGAGAGAGAGGCAGAGACACAGGCAGAAGGAGAGTCAGGCTCCATGCACTGGGAGCCCGTCGTGGGACTCGATCCCCGGTCGTCCAGGATCGCACCCTGGGCCAAAGGCAGGCACCAAACCGCAGCGCCACCCAGGGATCCCATTTTCTTCAACTCTTTAAACAATTGGAAACTCTGTAAATTTAGAAAAGGGACATTTTGTGTTTTTTTAAAAGTCAAGACAGAAATAACATTCCCTTGATTTTTACCAAATCTTTTCTTATCTCTGCATGTCTGTCTTTGTCCATCTACATTCAAATAGGTCTGTGTTCATACATTCCCTGGTGGTTCCCATTCTGGATTTTTAAAATAAATGGATCATACAATTTAGATATTTCAATCTTGTTTTGTCTTTTGTTCCTTTAGCATTCCTAAATCAGGCTTTTTGTTTTTATTTTTGTTTTCCTTTTTTTTTTTTTAGGTTCCTTGAATTTCAAAGCATTGTTAGGCTTGAGAAAAGAGCGAGATATTTACCAGTTTACAAAGAGCTTCTTAGTATTTTGGAATTTCCCGAGCGTGGTGCACATTTTAAAATTCTATAAGGTATTACGCTACAGCTTTGGTATAAAATAAAACTTGGTATAGCTGTAAGAGCTTTCCTCAGCCTCAGGAGTCATGTTTTCTCTGGGAGACTTAGCTTAATATGATGTCCCTTTCCCTCTATTTAGCTATTTAACATCAATGGTCTAACAAAACTTCTGAGGTGGTAAGTTGGGTCAGTGTGCAGTAGAGAGATCTTTCAGACTGTGTTTTCTTTTATCTCTTTGTTTTATGAGCACTTCCTCATTTAGCTGTCTTATGCCCTCTGGGAGATCAACCAACCTCAGAGTATTTTCTTAAAGCCTTTTCTGAACTACTACCATTATTATGGGAATTCTGAAGTCTTTTCTCTGAACCTTTTCCAGTTGATTAATGTGGTCAGCACTGTGTCTTTGCATGAGCCACTGATTCCTCTCCATGGGACTGTATTCACAATTTTTTACACTTTTTTGTTCCCTATTGATTCTCCCGCTAAGAACTTGTCTTTTTTTTTTTCCTGGGATATTGAGATTCCACATTGTTGCACATCCAATTCCTTTAGCTTTTAAGAAGGTTCTTACTGAATTGTTCATTCAACAGCAGGACTAGGAAAACCCAGTAGCAGAGAGGATTCCATGTCTGAAGATATGTGCAAGAGGAAACCAAAACTAAAGTAAAAATCAATCAATAAATGAACCTCCCTAAATTATTTAAATACAAGTATGGAATGTTAAGGGAAATTGTTGTGGGATCCCTGGGTGGTACAGCTGTTTAGCGCGGGCCTTTGGCCCAGGGCACAATCCTGGAGACCTGGGATCGAATCCCACATCGGGGTCCTGGTGCATGGAGCCTGCTTCTCCCTCTGTCTGTGTCTCTGCCTCTCTCTCTCTCTCTCTCTCTGTGTGTGTGTGACTATCATAAATAAATAAAAATTAAAATAAAAAAAGGGAAAGGTGTTGTAAATTTTATATGATAGAATGTTGGAAACATAAACCTTTGTAAATATCATCTACTCCAACACATCATTTTACAAAAGAAACTGCATGAGAAGGCCAAGCAGTTTGTTGTCTGATTCGAAACAGGAGATAATTATGGTAACATTATCAAAGGATATAGATCTTAACTGCTCCTTTTTAAACTTTTACAAGTTTTCAAACTTCAGAAGGAATTGCTAGAGTCTTTGGTATGCATTAAATGATTGATGATCCATATTAAAACAAATATAATGTGAGACTCCAAGGAAATCACTAGGAAAATTTATGGGTGTAAATACTTTAACCAAGAAATAGTAAGGAAATTATAATATAAACCTAGAAGAATTCGTCACTCAAACTTTAGAGAATTTTTAAAACTCTTTTGTCACTTCCAAGATAGACAAGAATATGTATATGATACATTAGGATGAGATATTCGAAAACCAGGTAGTGTAGAACTTGACTTAAAAAGGGCCTTTTTGAATACACACACATACATATGTAGGTATATAAATCAGTAGATACATTTCAGTATTTCACACACACACACACACACACACATATATACATAAAGTGAAATAAATATTAAAGGATGTACATACTACAATTTTGCTTGAAGACCTTTGCTCCACATATAAAGTATACTAAATTTCCTTGTAACCAATGACTATATTATCTTCATTTCTATTTAAGTTTATTTACTTACTTAAAATAGTAAAGAATGTATTTTTATTGTTCAGCACAAAACTTGGTTGTTTCTTGGGGGAGGGATTCCTATAATCTTTTAACAGCTTAGATTGTTTTTGAAAATTACTGTCACACTAGAATTTTAACACACTTTTTGGAACGTAAAGCAAAGATTTAAATATTATACTGTTGTTCTCTACTTTTGTCAAGAAGATAACTTCTTTGATTACTTTTGTGGAATACAGATTAATTTTTCTATCAAAAATATTTTTTAGGGGATCCCTGTGTGGCTCAGTGGTTTAGCGCCTGCCTTTGGCCCAGGGCGCGATCCTGGAGTCCCGGGATCAAGTCCCACGTCGGGTTCCCGGCATGGAGCCTGCTTCTCCTTCTGCCTGTGTCTCTGCCTCTCTATCAAGAATAAATAAATAAATAAATAGATAGATAAATAAATAAATAAATCTTAAAAACATATTTTTAAAAAAACAGATAAAGTAAGGTCATAAAAGGCATCTTTTTAAATACTTCATATTTTTTATAATTTCTGCAGTGACCAAAAAATAAAAATATCTCCTAAATTTTAGTAACAACACTTTTTTTAGGGGGGAGGGGTACCTCCCCAGTGACAACACTTTTGTAGGGAAATTTTCTGACATTTGTCTTTCAAATTTCCGTTTTTCTTTTTTTATGTTAGAGGTTTATGTATTTATGTTTCAAAAGGAAAGGAAACTGATGTGAGCCAAAATAAAAGAGCCATGATACCTGATTATCATTAACTCAGAAAATATCAGGGGTTAATGATGATTGATGAGTGTGAGGGCAGAACAATACTTAGATCCATTAATTATCCTCTATTTTGATGTTACATTGAACAGGTAAGTCAAGTCAAGAAATTAAAAGTGTAATTATTGTACATCCCTCCATGAAATCTATTAATAACCATAGGTTGGGAAAAAAGGTGAAAATAATTTCACTTTAAAATATTCTAGGTTCTTACTAATATGAAGCTAACTTTATTAAGCACCCTTCCTACAGGTCAAATGCTGCTCTAGATACTGAAAATACAAAGGCATAAATGTCCTGGGCTCTCAGGGAGCTTCCAAATTAATAGAGGAAAGAGACCTGTTATTCCACAGTTAGAAGGGAGTGACTTCTAAACTGAGCTATGAATGATGAGTAAGAATATCTAGAGTTCAGAGGAGGCATAAGACAGTGCAACAAGGACAACTGCAGCGAAGTACTCTAATCCATTGCAAATCATAAGCTAATTCTCTGAAGCAAAAGAAAGATGTCACCTTAGGAGAAATAAAATAATTTAAACAGTTGGAGGAGGATGGGGTGATAGTGTGTGTGCCACATACACACACACACACGAGTGTACCCTCATTTGCAATAGAGGACCCCTTGAAGGGTTTAGGAGCAACAGTCTCTTTAGAAAGAGAAGCCTAAGAATATATTTGCTTCACCCTTTTCATAAAATAAGGAAATTCCAGTTTTCTATATCAGAGTGTTGGCTAGGTCAGTACTGATGCAGTACAACCTCTCAAACTTGTGTTTTCTCAAATCCTTGTGGATAAATTTGCTGGGCCAAGGCACTGAAGAACCTTCTAAACCTTGTTAAAAACGTTGGACCATGTTCTGAAGGCAGAGAGATGTCATTCAAGAGTTCTAAGGAAATGGTAATGATCAAAATGTGTTTGTTTGTTTGTTTGTTTGTTTGTTTGTTTGTTTATTTATTTATTTATTTATTTATGAGAGACACACAGAGAGAAAATGAGAGAGAGAGGCAGAGACACAGGTAGAGGGAGAAGCAGGCTCCAGGCAGGGAGCCCGATGTGGGACTCGATCTCGGGACTCTAGGATCACACCCTGGGCCGAAGGCAGATGCTCAACACTGAGCCACCCAGGCGTCCCGTAAAAGGAAAATTTATAAGATATATGCAAATTCGAGAAGAAATTCCATATGTGAGTTATTGCTCTCTCGCTCTACTGGTCCTGGAAGAATACACATTCAAATTTCTTTTATAAATGATTGCTTCTCAAAAATGGCAGATGTATTGTTAAAAAACAGTATGATTTTTATTATTTTAATCTCCGTTAATGCTAATAGCACCCTGAGTTGATAAGTACAATCATTAGGCTCTTTGAAGAATGTGTTCTGAAAGAATAAATTTTTCTCAACATATTTGGTTATGTATATTGTGACTCATTACATTTCCATAGTAGTGCAAAGAAATATGTTTTAAAAATTATTTTTATTTCTTAATAGCAATATTTTTTAATGTCTTAAATAGTAGAGAGATGCATCTCTCCATCAAGTTGTAATTGAGACTAAGCAAAGTATTTTTAAAGTTTTCATATTTATTAAATATAAATATAATTCCATTCATTGATAGTTAATATTGCCTTACAGTTTTTACAGATTATCATAGATAACCATGATTTTATATTGTTTGAAGTATAAAGATGAAAACTTTGTAGAGTTATTAATTAGTTCTGAATTTGTGAATGTATATGTTGATTTTTCTAATTCAAAAGAAAACTGGGAAGCAAACAGCTTTGTTATTTATTTTGCTGAATTCCTATGACTGAATATTCAATGTTTTATATGCATTTTATGTAATGAAATATATGGATGTTCTGTTACATAAAACAAAGTAAGCAATATATAACAATTTGATGTAGAAAAACATTTAAAAATATTTAAGAAATAAATGATATGAAGAATAATCATAAGAAGAGTTTTCAATGTATCATTTGAAATGCTTATTTAGTCATATGATTATTATTTTCCAATTTTTTAAATTTTTGAGTTGGCTTTACCAGATGAGTTTATTGGGCATAACATGCAAAAGTATTTGTATATTAGTCAAGAGTTTTAGAGAAACAGAATCAGTATAATGTGTGTATGTACATAAAAAGATTTTTTTTTTTTTATGAATTGGCTTATGTGATTATGGACACTGGTAAACCCCAAGTCTGCAGGATAAATTGACAGACTGGAGACCTAAGGAAGAGTTGATTTTGCAGCTTGAGTCCAAAGACAGACAGGAGGCTTCCTTCTTTGAAGGAGAGGGAATTTTCTATAAAACTAGTTTTCTATGAAACCACTGATTTTAAGGAAAAGTCCCGAATCCTTAAGTGTATTATTATTTCATAGGACATCAACTAACTGGTAGAATTAAGGCTTGCTCTTTTTTATACCCTATTTTCTTCTTTTTTTTCCCTCCCTCCTTCCTGCCCTTTCTCTCTCCTTTTTTCCTTCCTATCTTCTGTTTCCTTTTGCAAGCATTGCACGTTCATTTTCATTTAAAGAGATATAGAATGGCGACTTAAAAAAGGATATACAAAATTTTAAATGAGGATCTTTTTTCTTCATTACACCTATGCATATGTGAGCAAGGTTTTATTTAAACTTTTAACAAGGTTTTATTGTATCCGTAGCTGAACGAAATACTTAAGCACTTTTAGTTGTTTCAGAGGCATGATATAGTTTATGTGCAGCACATTTTATCCTAAATGTTTATGATCTAAAGAATAAAAACAATAGCTTAAATGTTCAAGTGCCTTTCTATTCAGTGTTTATTAGGAATAGCTCTGATAGCTCTGACACATAATGTTCACAGCACAGCATACATAGAATGGAAGCTCTGATTGCTAGCTCTTGCCGAGGCAGTGTCTACTCTGTCCTTGCTGATGTTGGTCAGCTGCACACAGAAAATAGCAGAGCAGAAGCTTCAACACAAGGCGATAGCACTTTCAGAACTCATTACATTCAGTGGGAAGTGCGCACACATGTAACAAAGGGCAGAAATTTTGGCTAATAAATCTCTAAGACATTTCCTTTTTCTTTTTTTTTAACTCTACACAGATGCTATTGTACATTTCAGCATCTTAGATGGAGAATGGATAGTTGGAGGCAAGAAATTTTTTAAATCTGCAGAAATTCTTGTTGTCTAAAACACATACACACACATCCAGAAACAAGATGAGAAGGGCGTAGTAGCTTACTGAAATGACTTATTTAAAAAGTCTTTACTATTTTTTTGTGCTGGTGCTATGAATACATCCAGTGGAACCAATGTATGTGGATGTTTTCTGATCGCTTCATACTTTAGATTGGCTGCGTGTTTGTGTATGCACAGATGTGGGTGCACACTTGCATGTGTGCGTGTTAGCCTTTGAGCGTATAAAAATAATAGAAACGGCAGAAACTTGTTTGGGTCATATATAAATCTTAATTTAAAAATAGTGACAAAAAGATATACTTCTTTTATTCTCCTGAAGTTTCTATTTCTAGATAAGCGTAGGATACTCTCATGCTGAGACGCATCCATAAACCTTGAGAATGTCTGATTTCTCTGAAGTCATGTGAAAGTTTGTTTGGTCTTGATGCACGTCGTTGGGCTGGCAAGCCTGGGGCCTCCAAGGCCGACCCAAGCCAGCAATCCCCCCATAATGCCGCCTCCCTCCCTCACCTTCCTGCCGAAAGCTCATTACAGACCCCCCTGCGGGCCGCCGGCGCGACTTCCCCAGCCCGGGACTGTGCCTCCCCGGCCCTGCCGCCCCGCGCCCCAGGTCACGCCCAAGGTCACGTCCCATCCAAAGCCTCTGTCGACAACCTCTGCCCCGCCTCTCTATTCCACTTCACTACCAGTCGGGTTAACCCTGACATTTGGCGCTGAGATCCGGGGAGCTAAAGGCCTCGCTCCGGGAGGGCCTCTCCCCTCTCCCCACCAGGACCTGAACTGAACCCAGGGCCTGGGAACCCCGGGCAGGCTCCCGGGCCCCCTGCCCCCGCCTGCCAGGGCACCTGCGCCCAGCCACCAGGTGGCCCTCGCCAGTCCTGGGGATCAGGAGCCGTCCTCCTCCTCCAGGTGACCTCCATTCCTGTCCAAGACCCTGAGCTGAAAACGAGGACACCTGTTTCCAGCCTCCGGGCTACCCGGTGGGAATCACGGGAACTGACACTCCGTTGGGTTTTCCCGCGGCCAATTCCAACACTCTGGGCCTCTTCCCAGGGCATCTTTCCCTTTCCCAGAAAAGGCGCCACCTCCTTCCTTACTGTACAAGGGCCCGGCCCCAATACTGCCTAGACAATCGGTCCCAGTGGTCTCCAGAGGAAACTTTTGATCACCAAATTCTCATGATCTTGATAACCTCTCAGGCACCAAGGCAAAGGGCACGAGGTCCTCATATACCAGCTCTGGGATCTGCGCTCCCACGCCTCCTTCGGCTCCCAGTGTTCCAGCACCCAGGTCCTTTTGGTGTGGGCGCCGCTCCCTCCCTCCCTCCCTTCCACCTGTTCCCTCAGCTCCAAAAGCCCCCGAAACCTTTCCGCCTTCCCCTCCCTTGAGTCTCCTGAGACTTGGGGCTGTCCACCTGCTAGGGGACGTAGCCATCCCTCCTCCCTATGCGAAACCCCCTGCCCCCTGCTCCTCCTGACCCCCAGCCTTGACCCCCTACCTCCCTCTGATCTCCATGTGCACCAGTCCTGCAAGGTCTCCTCCTCCCCTGACCTGGTCTGCCCCCTGCAAGAGGTGGGGAGCTGAAGGGGTGGTTCGGGTCCCTGCTCCATTCTTGCTCCAGGACCTTGCCCAAGCTAAGCGGCTGGGCTCTTACTCTGCTAACCCGGGACACCATACCAAGGAATTCCAACATTTGGCGCAGGCATGTGACTTGACTTAGCGTGATGTGCGTGTTATGCAGACCCCCACCGTCACCCTGGAGGAGAGGGAACCTACTCAGGCTGCCGCCCCAGAGCACGCTGACCTGGGCATTGGGCCTGCGCCGCTGTCCCGTTGGTGCTCGGGCAGTTCCCCGGGGACCCGGGGGGTTATCAGACGGGCCAGGAGGGCCGCTGGCACCAGGACCACAGGGCCACTGTGTCATCGCTGCCGTGCGGGCGGCCTCTAACAGGGCCGTCACCTGTGACAAACTCTGGGCAATCATTCCAACCCCAGGTGAGAACCCTGCAGTTGGCCTTAATAGGCTGACTGAGCCCTTAACCCAGTACTCACCTGGACCTGCCTCCCCAGCCGGGGCGACTGTCTTGGCGACCCATTATATCTCCAGTCCTCCCCGATATCCGGACAACATTAAAGAAGGCCAAGGAGGGCCCTCAAACTCCCATTCTCTGGTGGAAACGGCATTTAAGGTCTTTCACACCGAGAGGAAGTGGCCGAACTTAAGAGGCAGGCTCGACTCCAGCTAAGGTCCCACTCCAGCCCCCGGCCTTGGTGGCAGCCCTGCAGCCAGCGGGCTCCGGGGGCCCACGGAAAGGGGGAACCCACTGCACCCCGCCTGGGGCTTGCCTCAAATGCGGTACCGAGGGACACTGGGCCCCTCATTGTCCCAATCCCCAGGAGTCCATGCGGCCATGCCCTCAACGTCGAGTGATGGGGCTCTGGAAATCCAAGTGCTCGGGTCTCAGGATCCTCGCGGGTTTCCACCCGGAGGGAACCTGAGCCAGTAAGTGCAGCCCCCCACTACTCGGATTGGACGATGACTGACGGGGCCCAGACTCGGACACCCCCAACCCAGGCTGAGCCCAGGGTCCTGCTCCAGGTAGCGGGTAAGTCCTGCTGGCCACGGAGGCGACCTACTGTGTTCTGCCTTCCTACTCGGGGCCGGTTTCCCCTCCCCAGTGGCGGGGGTGGGAATTGATGGCACCTCCTCTATTCCACGGACCGCCCCACTCCTCTCTTGCAGCCTGGATGGGTTCCCCTTCCCACATTCCTTCCTTATAATGCCTTCCTGCCCAGCCCCCTCCTCGGCTGGGATACCCTACACCAACTCAAGGCGCCCTTCATCTTTGTCCTTCACCTCCTGAGCCCAAGGCTATAATTGGAGGCAGCTGGGCTTGGTCTACCCTGGGAAGGGCGCTTTAAGGAATATTCTCAAGCAGCTGCCCTAACTCCTTTTGTTTCAGGGAAAGTCCCTGTCTCATCAGGCCCCACGTGGACTGCCTGTTCCCCCCTGTTGGCGGGAAGACATGGAGTCTGCTCCTGTGTCAGAGCTGATGAGCTCTAGAACCGGGAGATCTTTCTCTGCCTCTGGCAGCACCTCCCCTCTTCCGCCTCCCCCTGCTCCTGTTTCTGCAGAGCCCTGGGTATGGCCTGCATAGCTGGCTTCTAGGCTACCCTCGGGGCCTCAAGGGCAGCAGTTCCTTCTCCCCTGACCATCCAGGAGCAAGAAGACCACCAGTTACTTAACACTGCCCACTCCAGATTCCTCCACCAGTGTCTCAGGTAAAAATGGACACTGGGGAGCAAAGTGGTTGACTTTCTAGGTGGGACATAAATAGGTACTAAATTTGTTGGTTTAACTAAGATAGGTCTTGAAAATTATCACTACTAAGCCTGAAACTCTTGTTCTATTGAGGTTTACTGAAGGTCATATAAACTCTGTTATCTCTTTGCAATTTGTTAGTTAAAAAAAAATGGCTAAAGGGATTGTTAATTGTTTCCAAGTTTTCATAGGTAACTGTTAAAATACTTTTCAAAGTCTTTGGTAACCTGAAACCTTAAAGTTATGCCCGGATGATAAGTGGGATTGAATTCATTGGACATCTAGGTCTTTTCCAAAAAGGAAAAAGTGCTGAAATGTTAATGAATGGACATTACTTTGTGCTTTTAACTTCTGAAGGATATTGGAATCTTTTGGTGAGCATGCTTTGTACTTAACTGTTTCATAAATTTGCCATAGAAAGAGTTGTTTTCTCTTTGCCTGCCCAGAAACAACAACAACAACAACAACAACAACAACAACAAACAGATTCTATTGTTTTGCCTTTATCAGGTCTTTAATCCTATATAGGTGTTTTAAAACTTTCTTAAGATTTTAACAAACTTCTACAAACCACCCTAAGTAACCAAACTCACACATATGTGCACAGGAACTACTTCTCCAAACCCACCTACAGACTAACCCAACTCAGGACCAGGACCCCTTCTCCTGGGTAAAACTTATACACAACAAGGCACTTCTCTCGCCAGCCTTTCCGGCATGGGTAATCTGTCCCACTGTTTCATCTGTGCCACCTTGGGCAAATCCCCCCTGGTGGCTATTTCCTTCCCTAAGGCATTGAACTGCTCCAACCCCACACCCACACCTCTGGGACATTCTCCCTCTCTGCAACATTCCCTTATTCACAGACCCTCTCAACCACCAATTCCCTTTCTGTTATTCTACCCCCTAACTCTTCCCTCTGCAACGCCATCCTGTCAAATGTTACGTCTCATCACGCTCCTAACAGCAGTTTTTCTTGGTGCAATGGCACCCTATCTAAATCTCTCAGTACCTCTGCCTCCCTCGTCTGTCTTCCTGTCTCCCTAGTTCCACGATTAAATATCTACAGTCAGGCAGAAAGAGCCTTCCTTACCGGCCGTCCCCTAGAAAAACAACAAAGGGCAATCTTTCTTCCACTAGTTGTCGGTGTCTCCTGGTGGCCACAGGGTTGAGTACTGGGGCCTTAATTCAGTCTGTAGATTCCACCAGGGACCTATCTGAGAGGTTTCAAATGGCCATCGAGGCCTCAGCAGAGTCTCTGGCTTCCCTACAACGCCAAATAGCCTTGGTGGCCCAGGTGGCTCTTCAGAACTGACCTGCGTTGGACCTCCTTACAGCAGAAAAAGGAGGAATTTGCATGTTCCTCAACGAAGAGTGCTGCGAAACAGGTGTAGTGGACGTACCCTTGCCAAAGTTTGAACAAATTCGCGAAATGTCTCAGGCGTCAGTCAACCAACCTCCTTTACACCCCTAAGTTCACCTGCCCACCTCTGACATGCCCCACGACGCCCCTATATCAGCAGGAAGCAGCCAGATCTGAATCGTGGCTCCATTATAACAAATTAAAAATATCAGAATGTTGGGCTGGCAAGACTGGGGACCTCAAAATGGCCAACCCGAGGCCAGAAACCTCCCAATAACGATGCCTTGCTGCCCCACCCCCATCTTCCTGCCAAAAACTCTTTATAAATCCCCCTGATGTTTGCCTGGGTGCGACTAACTTCCCTGACTTGTGCCTCCTCTCTGAGTCACGGAACCTCGCCCAGAGCGCTCCCCATTTGAGCACTCTCCAACCTGGCTCTGCTATCTTTAATTTTGTCCTCTGATCATTAAAATGAAAACCTAACACATTTTTTACTCTTTTTCATCACTTGTGAAAGAACTGATATTCAGACAAGGCACCCTAGTTTGCTACCTAGCCAAGCTGAGTATTCTTTCAGTTTTTACATATTTCAAATTTACCTTTGATTTCCAGTGTCCATAGTTCTAACTCTGATTTTTTTTAAGATTTATTAATTTATTCATGATAGACAGAGAGAGAGAGAGAGAGACAGAGACACAGGCAGAGGGAGAAGCAGGCTCCATGCTGGGAGCCCGATGTGGGACTTGATCCCAGGACCCCAGGATTGCACCCTGGGCCAAAGGCAGGTGCTAAACCACTGAGCCACCCAGGGATTCCCCTCTAACTCTATTCTTAAGGAAAGATCAAATTCTCATCAAAAAGTTATCACTAATTCATCTGGGATTTTTGAGAGAATGTGATTTTGTTGTTTTGAGACAGCAAATTGCTGACAATTACATAATTTTCACAAAAATGTAGAAGACTGAGTAGTAGTTTAAATCGTTCCAGATGTTTAATGTAACATTTCTACACAGGACAGTGGCTCCTCTTGTAGTCCAATTATTAAAGTCTAGGTTTTGAATAAAACCAAATCTCTTAAAAAAAAAAACAAATCTCTGTGTTTTTTTTTTTAAGATTTCATTTTTTTATTCATAGAGACAGGGAGAGACAGAGAAGCAGAGACCCAGGCAGAGGGAGAAGCAGGCATCATACAGAGAGCCTGACGTGGGACTCGATCCATGGTCTCCAGGATCATGCCTTGGGCTGCAGGTGGCGCTAAACTGCTGCGCCACAGGGGCTGCCCCAACCAAATCTCTAAACAATTTATTTCCTCCCTCCTTCCCTCCCTTTCTTCCTTCTTTTTTCTTTCTCTTTCCCTTTTTTTTTCATGCAGAATTAAAGTAGATCAATTTGTAATAAATATACAAAGGTGGTCACCATATTCCATTATTTGATGAGACAAAAATATAATCATGACCAACTGAATAAAATTTGTCATAACTATAGGGTAAGATGAATTATATCAACTCTCATCAATTGTTTACCAAAACCCCCAAGAACATAAGGCATTACCCTGATGCATCGTGCTAAGAATTTAATGTAGACTGACATTCTTTTTTAGTGAGAAATACTAAATCTCGACAGACAGCTTTGCCCAGACAGCTTCAAAAGAAATTGAATACAAGGAGTATGCAACATGAAAAACGTGTAATATATTCTAATAAAATAGAGATGCAAACCATGAAGAAGCACGTTATTCTAAAATTATCTGTATTGTGCAACTAAAGTTTGACTCTCCCTTAATCTAGGACAAAGTATTTTCAGAAAATACTCACAAAAATCCAAGAACCAAAACTTAATTAGAATTACAGTCCATGATGGGAGAACGAGAGGAATGGCATACTCACCAACTCATTGCATTTGTGATCATGTGAGAGAACTAATTTTTTTTTTAATTCAACAAGCAAGAAGGAAGTCCTCTCAGGGATTATTCTAAGACTCATTCTGAAACTCAGAATTACACTGTTACTTTAGTCTCCATCTCTAGGAAATAATGAGATAAAAGCCCATATTTGCCATTCTATAGGTTATGTGTAAGTGGAGTAATTGATGAGAGTATAATTCAACTTGCCCTATAGTTGTGACACATTCTATTCAGTTGATCATGATTATATTTTTGTCTCATCAAATAATGGAATATGGTGACCATCTTTGTATGTTTATTACAAATTGATCTACTTTAATTCTGCATGAAAAAAGGGGAAAGAGAAAGAGAAAGTAAGGAAGAAAAGGAGGGGAGGAGGGAGGAAATAGCATTGTTTGCTGTCAAAGAGATTTGGTTTTATTCAAATCCTAGACTTTAATAATTGGACTACAAGAGGAGCCACTGTCCTGTGTGAAAATGTTATATTAAACACCTGGACTGATTTAAATTACTACACTAATATGTGCGGATGTCACTTAAAGTTTCACTCCCTGTTATGTACTAAAGGTTTGTGTCTCCCCAAAATTCATATGTTGAAACCCTAACCTTCACTGTTGCTGTATTGGGTGATGGAATCTCTAAGGAAGTAATTAGGCTAAATAAAATCACAATGTGGGGAATGCACCTCAGAGGATGAATGTCCTTATAGAGAGACCCCAGAGAGCATGCTCTCTTTCTCCATCCCTACACACCTAGGAAAGACAATGTGAGGACAAATCAGTCATCTGCAAACCAGAAAGAGTCTTAAGCAGAAGCCAAACCCTGCTGGAACTTTGAACTTTCGCTTTCCAGCCACCAGAACTGTGAGAAAAAAATTTTTTTTCTTATCTTTCAGCTGCCTAGTCTGGTATTTCATGTGCAGTCCAAGCCTGCAAATTCATTCCCTCTACTCCAGACACACAACTCCAAGAACTCCTTCAGTCTTTAGGTTTGCTCTGCCCTAGTATCTTTCCCGACTGATGCTTGTTACTAATCGACACAGCCCTTTACCTCACATCATGAACAGTTTTATTCTATGTCTTCAGTTGTCCAGGTATCTGCTGCTGACACTGTGACCTGTTATATCCAAAAGGGGAAATATGAAACTGGGGACTGACTGGTTATAGAGCAAAAAATCCCTGTCCAATAAAGACGGCTTTGGGAGCAGTGACTAGAGATAAGGAATAGAGCCCTTTCCTTCTAAAAAGCAGTAGGCAAAAGGAAGGGCTGAGAAAGGGCTGATTTCTTATATGTATATACATACTGTAGATGTAGAGGTATGAATCTTACTGTATGTTTTTTTAACTTGTTTTGTGCATGTTTTCTGTCCTGTAGTGAATCTGATGGCATTTAGTAGTAGAGTTCAGCTATCCCTTTGTCTTGTGAGCAATGAAGCCCTGAAGAAAGCAAATCTATTTTAATTCTGAATATCAGGTGCTATTTAAAACATCAGTAGACTTTGATAGATTTTATTTTAAGGAACTCTGAATTCTGACCCAATTCTGTCACTGAGTTGTTGTATGTTTCATATGTTTGCTGTATATTTGCAATTTTACATATTTTGAGATTGTCTTGTTGGACCCTGGCTCACGGGTGCCAACGTGTCCCGGTGGATGCCCCAGAGACTCAGACCCCAGACAGGCAGATGCAATTAGCAAGAGGGTTTACTGGACGTTTGTGCAAACGGGCTCTCCACCTCCGAGGAGGAAGAGAGCCCCGATTAGCAATTACAGGCATCTTTTAAAGGCAAAAAGACCGCAACATCTCGCCCAGCTCAAAGGTGACAACCTCCTCTTCTTCGTTGTCAAAGGGGTTGCTGTTCTCTCTTTCCTCAATGAGCTCCCAGAAGTGGTTCCTTCCTTGGGCCCGGTATCTGCTTGATGTTCCCACTTTCTGTCTCTGTGGCTCCTCTCTACGGCCATCAGGGTACACATGCTTGTAAAAACAGTTCCCTCCAAATGGGCAGCTCCCACGTCCTTCATCAAAATACCTGCACGCCTTGTTGCTCATCGCCTCCTTGTATTTCTGAATGAGTTTCTGCTTCTCTTCTTTCTCCTCCACCCAGTACTCACTTGGAATGACAAAGTTAGATGTGATCCGGCATTCGGGGCAGGACTTTATGATCTTGCTCTCAAATTGCTTAGCACTCCTCCACTTGCGAATACACTTGAGACAGTAAGTGTGGTTGCAGTTGGAGAGAATCCCAAAGCGACGCTCACGCGGGTTGGCTTTCTCATAGACCACCTCCATGCAGATCCCACACACCAGGTCCTTACTGCGCTGGACAGCAAATGAGAGCTCCATGTCCTTCTCATGGGCCTCATTGCAAGATTTTATATGTTGTGATCTCTGGGCGGCATCCATGGGATGGAGGACCTGCAGCCCACACATGTCACACGAGTCTCCGTGGAGATATACACAGTTCTCCCCATACCGGCACTCTCCCACTGCAGCATAGGGCCAAAGCTGCTTCTTGGTTTCCACTGCTGTCTGTTCTTTCTCTGATTCTTCCTTGGTCACAGACCCCTGTGGGGTGCTTCAGTGCAGGAAGGGGCAGTACGGCCACAGTAGGGCTGCCGGGGAACAAACTCAATGGCATTCACCCAGTCTTCTGAACCTGCGCCGACAGTAGCAAAGTTTGAATTTCTGGACTCTGCTTCACCGTATTCATTTCAACAACTGGTCCAACTCCCGATGAGAGACTTGAGGAAGCAGCAAGAGATGATTTTGCAGTTAGATCTGCAGCAGTCACTTCTTCCTGTTTCAATGGCTTGCTATGTTCATGTCTGCAGCGGTCTCCGTAAATACAGTATCCTCGCTGAAAATACTTGCACACTACACCATAGGGACTGTCAGAGAGGTCATTCGAATAGTGACAGTTATCTCCTTCTTTACAAACCCCGTGCATGAAATACCTTAGCTCCTAGTTTTTCTTCTTGCTTTTGGTATGTGTTGAAGTGGTGGACTCAGAGCTTGGAGCGGATGGCCAAGAAAGAATTCTTAAGAGGTCTTCAGTTCAAAAAAGGTGGTTTTACCAAAACAAAGGGACTGGGTTCCTGGGCTGAAAGAGCTGCCTGCATGGCTACTTTTAAAATTCAAAGTACTTTTCACAGTTAAAAACCAAACAAACAAAAAGAATAACTTACAGATCTAGCCCTTCTCAACAATAAGGTAAATCCATCTGGTTGAAGAAACTATAAAGGCTTTCCTCAGGACCAAAAGAGTTTGCTAAATTTAAGATTTAGGAAAGCAGAGAATGCACTATTGTAATTCTGTAAGAGAAATCTGCAAGAGAAAGAGACTGCTGTGTGTTCTGGGAATCCTAGTTTACAACTTCCTGTTCCTTCAAAGACCGGTTGGAAAAAAAATGAAGATGTGGCCAAATTAATTTTAGAAATTTACTTTTTAACAATTTTTTATTGTACTGTTTTATAAATGAGGCATAACTCAAGGGCAGATTAATGACTAAAATGCATTTTGATTTAACTGTCTTCTCTGATAGTGTCCTTGAGTTTGCTTTTTGAATCACTCTTACCAAGGAAAGTTATACAGATAATAAAACAATAGGAATCTATACTGGGTAGTTTTATCAAATTCACAATCAATTTAGAATTTTAAGTCTGAAAGGACTGTAAATGTGCCCCCTCCCCCATTTTACATAGTATTTCAAAGGATAGAGGTACTTGTTAAAGTAAATTTATTTACCTTAGTCTGTGAGACTTTGCATCATACTGAATCCTAGTTTTTATCACATTTTAGAAAAGGATACCTATGGGTTAATCTTGTTGAATGGCTCTAAGACCTGAGGATACAAGGAAACTAAAATTATCATCTATCTGACATTAGTAAAGGTGAAAGAAAGGCATTTACTCTCAAATGTACTCACTGAAGAAAATGCCCAGGACTGTTTTTGTTTCCTAGTCCTGAAAGGTCCACATATATCTTTGTAGAGCTGTTCATGATGATCTTTATAAAAAATTATAAAGGTTTAATTTTTTCCCGTGTGCAGCAGATGACAAGAAACTAACCAATTCCCGCTGATCCTCTTAAATTCCCTTGGGTACATATCATATTATTTTCTGTTGTTTCTGCTTTGCTGAAGACTTAAAACCCTTCATTAATGTTTCAGACCATTTTTCATCACATTTTTTGCCAACAGGTAAAATGGAAAAGGAGACATACCATGCAATTATTAAAATGGTTCTTGCCAGTCTTCTATGTCTTGAACTGCAAATCCTCTGGATTTCCACCAATATTTCAAGTTTCTTTCTTTTTTTTTAAATTTCTCTAAAACTTTATTCAAAGTTATTCACCTCACTGTTAATAAGGTGTACAGTTAATGCTCTGTGCCAGTATTATGAGGCTTGCCCATTGCCAGCAATGGACTTTGAGAAAAACCCGTTTCCTGACACGCAAAAGTTAAATTACTCTCTTCAAAACATACTACACTCCCAATACTTGTGAAAGTATTACATGCACCATTTTCCCATTAGTCTTTAAATGTGAAGTTACATTATTAATCTACATCAGTGGATGTTAAAGTCATTTTAACAAATTGTACAAATCAAAATACCACTAGTTAATATTAGACAAGAGTATTTTACACACATTACATTACATATTACCTTGCAATTTGAAACATTACAGTTCATGCTTGTGTAAGTTTATTTGAGATAAAATATAAACTTAGTTGAATTTATAACACTGAAGTATCACAGGTAACCTAATAATGCCCTGTGCCCCATCCTTCTATTTTGTTTTAAATTTTTAAAAGGCAGCCAGAAAAATGTTTTATTTATTCTTTAAAATAAGGCGCAAAGAAAGATTGCAACAGCTTCCTCATACACCTCTCTATTAGCATCTCCACCTTGAACCAATGATTCCGAAGCAGACCCAGAGCTACGTCCATAGTTTTCCAGTGTACCATGTTGTCTATACCAGACGTCTGCTCAGTGCTCTCTGTTCAGAGGTCATTATAATAACTCGCAACTGCTGGCCTGGATTTAAAGCAACATTCCAGTTTCCAGAACCATTCCAACTCTTCTCCCTCTTAAGGATTTATAAATTATAGACAAAGAATGTATGTGTCTTGCCATTTCTAAACAGGGTTTGTGCATACCACATTTTAAGACTACATTCCCTAAACTAGAAACTTTTTTTTTCAAAAATCACAGGTACTTTTAGTAAGCTTGTTGGTTCAAAGTACAAAAGTCTTACGTGTTTAAAAAAATTAAAATTGGAGACTAGTACCTCGGCTTTCTTCACCTGAAGCACATGATTCATGATACCACATTTAAAAACTAAGCTTCATGCATACAAATGGCCAGAGAGGTATGAAGTTTACAGAGCCCTTTAACATTACTCCCGTAGATTGAGCACTGGCTGGACCACAATAGGAAGCATGCGAGCAAATTGAGCAAAGAGACTCCCCCAAGAACACGATAGTTTTCCAGGCTTCATGTCAGTCACATAAAAAGTTACACAACATGTAATCCTTTAAAATTGTCCCCAGACGTCCCATTCCCAGAACTGTTCCTACAGACCCTCCACCCCAACCCGCACTGAAGTCTTCCACCTCATAGAAGTATCTTAATGCTCCCTGTTACTAAAGACAGCTGCTTCCTGTTCTGCTGCTGTGGCAGGGAGTCTTGGCACTTTCTTAGCAGGACTTGGAATATGCTCAGTGGCTGCACTTGAATGTATGAGTCCTACTCCTTCACCCAGAGTATCGTCACTGGGGGAGGGCTCTGGGCATAGGTCCTCCTGTGCTTCTCATCCACTCTGACGAGGTACCAGGTCCCTTCAAAGAGGGAATATACTGAGCTCTGAGGAATATAGTTCATCAAGTGATGAGTGTGCTCTCTGAGCTTCATGTTTTCAGCAAAGACATCTGGTTCCACATAAGTTCTTGAGTCAAGTCTTGATTTGAGATCACATAAACTTGCAGTTATTTTATCAAGACCAGACCCTGGTGTGGCATCTTGCATAACTCCAAGGGAGTACAGGGTGGCAGCCAAACCAGAGCCATAAGAGAACACACCAGTCCTCTTTCCTGCTAGCTGTTGAGGTGAGTACTGTGCTAGAACAGAAGCGAGGGAGCCATAAGCAGACGATGTGTACATATGTCCATTTTGATTTGACACAAGCAAAGATGCCTTTGTTTTCTGATTAGAGTTCAGCACTAGCCTTCATAAATGCCTTTTCCACATCTCTATCAAACTAGGTATCTTCTAATTTAACATCCCCAAATGCTTCCAGGCCACTACAGATACTATTTTTATCTTTGTTCTGGTCATTAAGGATGTCATTCAGCAAAATCTGAGCCAGAGACTTCTGAACCAGCTTACAGTAGGGTGAGTGGAAGATTATGAAACCAAAATCATTCAAGGTAAAGTCTTTATCATTTCCCTGTTTCTGCCACTGGGCTTGGATCTTTTTGTGATAGAATAGCAGCAGTCTAGTCCACCGAAGTGCCACTGTATGGAGAGTTTCCCATCTACTATAGGATATTCCGAAAGCATGTCAGGCTTGTAAAAGTCATAGGCATGTTACATATGTGTCCCACGAAGTCCTTGGTCAAAAATTAAAGGCGCATTTGCCCCAATTAGCAGAGCAACAGATCTCACGTCACCTGTAGGTCTAGAATTTCCTGTGGCATATACAGCAACATCTCCCGCAACTACCAGGGCATACTGTCCATCCCAGGAGCTGGACTCAATCCAATTAACCCCATTTAAGACAGCAGCTGTGCTTCCATAGCATGCATTGGTTGTATCTGTTCCTTCTATATCTGTGTTCCCAGACTCCTCAAAGAGCTGCATCAAATTAGTCTTCACGGATTTTGATTTGTCCATGATTGTCTCTGTTCCAACTTCTAAATGCCCAATGCAATCATACAAAATGCTGTCTCTCCATAAGATTCTGAACCACAGTCAGGCAAAGAGAGTTGATATCTTCTCTATCTGTGCAGAAGCCCATCTTGGCTTGGCCCATGCCAATAATATACTTTCCAGCATCTACACCATCATATTTTTCCAACTCTGCTTGATCAACAAATTGAGAAGGAAAATAGATCTCAAGGGCAGCAATTCCCACATCTTTTGGCCAGCAGGCTTCTGCATTCAAAGGAAGTGGCCCAGGCATGGTGAAAGAGCCAAAGATAACCAGGCGGTGGCCGTGGAAAGGGAGTGAGCCACAAAAGGGAAGTACCTCAAGTTTTTTTTCATTAGAGAATCTCACTCCCTTCTTAATTGGGATGAAGACTTGAATATAGACAACATTTTGACAACTGAGATAAAATTGGTCTTGTCAGTGTCACAACGGACATACTTTTGGCCTTCTGAAACCATACAAATCTATTATGGAAATTAAAGAAGATTTTACCTTAATTATAGGATAATTTTCAAATGAAAGCAAATGGAAATTGAAGTTAATAGGTGTATTAAGTTCTACAAATAATACTTTATAAGGGAAAAATCAGTACTATCAATTTGAAAAAAAAATTAGCAAATATCTTGTGTTTCATGGAAAGTTATACTAAAAGAACACGAGTTAATAAATTTTGAGTATTTTATTCTAGATAGCCAACATATTTTTAAAGTAATATTCGTTATAATAAGCTTCCTTCAATGGGTTAAGTTAGGCTATACAAAACAATTTTTTTTTTTGAGTACAAGTGAATTTTTAAATATGTCTCTGGTACTTTGCTTTGGGCTTTCTTCTGAAAGAAAACTAAGCAGAAATTTCCTGAAGAGGTTTATAGTGAATTGAAAGAATGGAAGTCACACTGAATAAAGCTAATGCAAACAAAACTTTGATTCGCTATTTAAAGCTTCATGGATTCTAACCTTTTAAACTTGTATTTTGCGAGCACACAAATGACCTTTAAACTAAGTGGTACCGTCTGTTGTTACATTCGTTGTAGTTTGATCCTGGTGCTGGGTGTTGGATTTTTTTTTTCTTGACATATCCTTAGAAATGCTTCTGTGTTCCAATAAATGGTGATAGTTAAATAGCATCAAAGGAAAAAGAAAAATCTGTCAGAAGAAAATTTTCTGTCTATGTACATCTTAATTTAAACAGAAAATTCAAAGAATTGTCCAGTGACACAATAACAAATTTATGTTCTACAATATTCAGGAATAGGTTCAACTCATCCCATTTGGCTACTTAGCATAGAAGTTAAGGTGGCAAGATCTAAATTCTAAGACTGTGTACCTCTTTCCGAATATGTAGCCTTGGAAATTTTAATTAGCCTCTGAGTCATCCTTCCGTAATTTAGAAAATGAGAGCAAGACTAAACATTCCTTAGAGGTTTTGTTGAGGATAAAATAATACAGTGTTTGTAAACCAATTATTTTGTTGCGTGGTTCATGTTCAACTATTGCCAACTGTTATAACTTTGATAATATTGAAAATCATTTCCATTCAACAATCCAGTTAATGGCTACAAACAACATGGATTTCCTGGTGCTCTTATTGATAGATTTCTTTTCTTTTTCTTTTTTTTTTCTTTTTTCCTGCCATAGTATGATTATTCATAAGAAGAGACTGACCTCTTGATCTCTGCTTTCTAGTTTATATAGGGCAGGAAACTTCTCAGAAACTTTTATCATTACTACATTTCCCATATTTCTAGAAGCTCACTTGATCCCCAACAAAGTATTTTTACTATTTTTTTTTCTCTTTTACTGACATCCTGGGATGGTTGTACTATTGAGACTCCTTACTCAGAAATAAAAGCTATTTTAGAAGAAGCATTATATTATATAAGGTGTATCATTATATTATATAGTTTATTTGTATTCAATGCTCTTGAAACATAGCTCCTACATGGTGTAGCTTATGAATCTCTGAAATTTCAGAGAAATGATATGTAAGCACTCACACCTCTCACTGATCAATTATCTATCCACAATCATAACATTTACATGAGATTATCAATTATCACATATTTTAATCATATATCTTATAAAGATACTCCATAAAACTATATATAAATACATATACATATATATGCATAGACATAGTCTATATGTGTATATACGCACATATATATTTATATGTGTCGTGCCCAAGATTATGTATCTGAGAAACCACCAAGGAGCCAACACCGATGCAAGCACACGAGAGTTTATTTGGAAGCTCGAGCTTGGGTCCAAGTGTACCTGACACAGCAGAGCAGGGACTTGGACCCTGAAGTGGGTTACAGCTGGGTTTTTTATGGGCTGGTTTAGGGGATTTTCAGAAGGGGTGGAGGAATTTCTCAAGTTCTGTTTACATTCTGATATGGGGCTTTCAAGGGCATTGAGCTCTGTTCTCATTCTAATATGGGGCTTTCTGATATAGGATTCTCTGCTGAGGGCAATTCTGAACTCTGTTGTCTTTCTAGTATGGGATTCTCTGCCGAGGACATTCTGCAGTTTTTTCTGTAAAGTTCAGCTCTTATTCACAGGGGCCTAAGATGGCTGTACTTGTGCTAATGCTAAACTTGAGGTGGAATGGCCTTAATTTTTCTCAGCCTCCACATTATGCTACAGTAATGTTTTGAATGAATGTTCTTAAAAGTCTTAGAATTCAAACCATCAACTGTGAGTAGCCCATATTGGACACCCATGGCTATATTTAGGGATTGGTAGAAGTACATTTTCTGAAAAGAACTGTTTATTTTAGTAATGTAAATAATACTTATCATATTATGAATCCTAGGACAATGATAGTTGGTATCATGGGTGTGTACTTTACTGTCACCAGGGAATTTGAAAAAGTATGGAACCAGGCAAAGCATGCAAGGTAGGGGGACTAGTTATAGATGAGAAGTCTGTTCAGATGCTGCTGCTCACAAATGACTAGAGAGGAAATTCACATGGAAAAGAACAAACATGTATTTGGGAAGTGTTGTAAGAGGGGGTCAGGAGAACTGAAAATCAAACAGGTAAACATTAACAAGAAAAACCTGAGGATTCATGGAGGGAATTTTAAGTATCAATCATATATAAATATTGAATAGAGAAACAAAGTTCGTAAACATAATTGTTGCATAGGCTTGAGAATATAGGTCCTAATACTGATGTATTATGGACTATGTCTTGTACCTGTGATGGCCACTGGAGGCAGGAAGTTCCAAATTAAAAAATACTAATTTTAACTGAAAATAAATAAGCATATTAGTGTGTTTACCTTCTGGATAAAGTTACAGCTTCTTTTTGTGACTCACATATTTTTACAGGGAGAAAAGATCATGGGCTAGAAGTTGACAGGGAGCCACAGTGCACAAGATCTATTTCTCATGGGCATGTTTAAGACTTGTAGAAGATACTAGCCAAGGTTGTGAAGTAAGGGGTTAGGATAAGACCAAATTATACACTTGATGAGAAACAGGAAGGAATACAGAAGCTTTTCAATAGAGATCCGGTATTTCCCACATACAAATTTACTGAAAAGGCAAAGTAGCTTAAGGCTCTTGTATCACCAAAGCTATTTGTTTCTTCAGGAGTTATTTGAACTATAGTAGGTGTAAAACTCCAATGTTCATTAGAGAGTTTGTTCTCAAAGGAAAGCAGAAAAAGTAAGATTGTGTCAAAGTTACAGATAACGCAGCATTTATTGATAAAGCATATTTAATATTATACTGGGCCTAAGTGGAAGAAAATATTAGCAAGAATGTGTACAGAATATTAACTGAACTCTTTTAGTAAGAGTCATTACAATTACTTTAAAATATTCTGTCTCATTATGAAATATTTTGAGAAAAAAATTTATAGATCAAGAATTGAAATAATCTTAAATGGTGATTTAATGACTTTAATAAACTGTTTTTTGCAGGTAGAAAATACGGATTAATGGAGATTAAAAGTTTAAAGGGATGTTAACGCTCATGAATCCAATCTTATCCCAAGTTTTCTTAGCATCAGCATCACTTGGAAACTTAATAGAAGTGCAAATGCTCAAAGCTCTCCCTACATTTAGTACACTCAGGTTGGGTCTCAGCAATCCTGTGTTTTATCAAACCCTCTAGGTCCTTCTTAAACATGCTACATTTGCAGAACCACTAATGTACTATTATACTTGAATTAGGATTGCCTGAAGGAAACCAAATAAGCAAAACCAACAGCAACAACAATGAAAAACAGGTTACCACTTCAATTAGATTTTTAGAACAATAACAAATTTTTAGTATAATCATGCCCTACGTGGTACATTATTTGTTATTGTTCGGTAGTTGTTTATCTGAAGTTCCAATTTGTTTCTTTTATCTAACAATTCTATCTTGAATGGACAAGACTAGAGATAAATTGGTCAAGGTAACCCTTTTTTATTTTATTTTATTTTATTTTATTTTATTTTATTTTATTATTTATTTTATTTTTATTTATTTATTTATTTACTTATGAGAGAGAGAGAGAGAGAGAGAGAGAGAGAGGCAGAGACACAGGAGGGGGGAGAGGCAGGCTCCATGCTGGGAGCCCGACGTGGGATTCGATCCCGGGTCTCCAGGATCGCGCCCTGGGCCAAAGGCAGGCGCCAAACCGCTGCGCCACCCAGGGATCCCCTGTTTTTAACTTTTTGAGAAACCTCCATACTGTCTTCCAGAGTTGATGCACCAGTTTGCATTTCCACCAACAGTGCAAGAAGGTTCCTATTTCTCTACATCCTCACCAATACTCATATCTCGTGTTTTTTAGTTCAGCCATTCTGACAGATGTGAAGTGATACTTCATTTTCATTTTGATTTGCATTTCGCTGTTGGCCAGCTGGTCTTTGGGGAAATGTCTGTTCATGTCTTCTGCCCATTTTTTTTTCTTCTGCCCATTTTTAACTGGATTATTGCTTTTGGGGTTGTTGAGTTGTATAAATTATATACTTTAGATATGAACTTTTTATCAGATATATTATTTGGAAATATCTTCTCCCATTCAGTAGATTGCTTTTTAGTTTTGTTAATTGTTTCCTTCACTGTGCAGAAGCTTTTTATTTTGATGTCGTTCCAATAGTTTATTTTTGCTTTTGTTTCCCTTCCTTAGGAGACATGTCTAGAAAAATATTGTTACAGCCAATGTCAGATAAATGATTGCCTATCCTGTCTTTTAGGATTTTTATGGTTTCTGGTGTCACTTTTAGATCCTCAATCCATTTTGAGTTTATTTTTGTGTATGGTGCAAATGTGGTCCATTTTCATTCTTTGGCATGTAGCTGCCCAATTATCCCAACACCATTTGTTGAAGATATTTTTCCCCATTGGAGTTTCTTTCCTGCTTTGGTGAAGATAAATTATCCATACAATTGGAGGTTTATTTATGGGCTTTCTAATCTGTTCCATTGATCTATATTTGTACTTTTTGTGCCAGTACTTTACTGTTTTGAACACTATAGCTTTGTAATATAACTTGAAGTCTGGAGTCATGATGACTCCAGGTTTGCTTTTCTTTTTTCAAGGTTCTTTGGCTATTCAGGGTCTTTTGTGGTTACATACAAGGGTTATGATTGTCTGTTCTCTTTCTGTGTAAAATGCTGCTGGCATTTCGATAAGGATTGCCTTAAATGTGTAGATTGCTTTAGGGTAGTATAGCCATTTTAACACTACTTATTCTTCTGATCCATGAGCTATGGGATTTTTTTTCCATTTCTTTGTGTCATCTTCAGTTTCTTTCATCAACATTTTACACTTTTCACACTACTGGTCTTTCATCTATTTTGCTAAGTTTATTCTTAAGTATTTTATTCTTTTTGGTGCAATTATAAATGGGATTGTTTTCTTAATTTCTCTTTCTGCTGCTTCATTATTGGTGTATGGAAATGCAATGGATATCTGTATATTGATTTTGTATTCTGCGACCTTCATTCATTGGTTGATTGAATGTGACTGTGACTGAATTCATTCATCAGTTCTAATAGTTTTTTGGTGACATCCTTAGGGTTTTATATGGGTAGTAGCATGTCAACCAATTTTTTTAATAGTTTTAATGTAGAGCTGTAGTTCATCTTTGTTAGTTGTTTATATGAATGGAAGCTTTAAGTTATTAGCTCTTGATATACAGAAAGGTAAATGTATATGTGCAATGACTTTACTAAATTGATTTATTAATTTTTAAAGATTGCAGGTTCTCTTGGGTTATTTCATTACAAAATCATAGCATTTGTAGTGTAATTAAATATCCATTTTTTTCATTTTTATGCTTTCTTTTCTTGCTTTAACAAACATTCAGCATAATTTGAATAGAGGTAATGATAATCAACATCTAGTCTTTTTTTAAATAAATTTATTTTATATTGGTGTTCAATTTGCCAACATATAGAAAAACACCCAGTGCTCATCCCATCAAGTGCCCCCCTCAGTGCCCGTCACCCAGTCACCCCCACCTCCCGCCCACTTCCCCTTCCACCACCCCTAGTTCGTTTCCCAGAGTTAGGAGTCTTTCATTCAACATCTAGTCTTATTCATGAACTCAGGGTAATAATGTTCAGTGTTTACCAACTAAGTATAATGTTTCACACCTATGCTCTTTATTAAATTAATGATATCACTTCGTTCCTAAATTTTTATAATTTATCTTATGAACAAAGGTTTACTTTTGTTTTTTTGTTTTTTTTGTTTTTTTTGGTTTTTTTTGTTTTTTGTTTTTTTGTTTTTTTTTAGGGACTAATACACTCTTTTAATGTTTTTAAATATTTTTAAGGTTTAAAAAGTGTTTAAAGTTTGTAATTCCTAGTAGGAAAACATTATCTGAATGAATACCCTAATGGCAAACCACTGTAGAATGTTTCAGTTGCATGTGGGGCAGAGGGGTAGGGATTCTCTTCACAGCACCCCAGCTTTCTTCTTGAGAAGGTCAGAGGTACACTGGTTTGTATTATTGCGACATCCATTAGGTGATCGAAGTTGCTTTTCTTTCAGCAAGGGCTTTGTCAGAAGGGCATTATGCTTGACCTCCAAATTTCGCTGACAATTTACTGATGAGATTCATAACCTTTGGGTTGCTCTGATATTTTGACATATTTGCTGGGTTCTGGGCTACATCCTGGAAGGCCACCATAACTTCTGGATCCTGCATGGCTGCAAGAACCTCTGGGTCACTAAGAATTTCATTGAGCCCAGGCATTCCTGCCATTCCAGGCATCCCCCCTGCCATTCCAGGCATTCCTCCAGGAAAATTACTAGGCATTCCCCCTGGAAAGCCACCTGGGAAAGAGCCATACTGAGCTCCTGATTGTCATCTGGCTTCTTCCTCCCTCTGGGCTCTTTCATGTTCTTCCCGAGCCTTCTTAACCCTTTCTATTCTTTCTTTGATCTCTCGCTCTTCACGTTTTCGTTCATACTTCCTCCGATGTTCAGCAATTTTCTGGGCCCTGGGTTGAACTTCTTTCAGCATTGCACTAGCATCTTCATCATAATCCAGTTTACAAGCAAGGGCAAGATCATGTGCTGCTTCTTCCCAATGACCCAGAAGTCTATGTGCTTTCCCTCCCCACTTGTAAGGCTGCACTGCATCAGGATTTATTTCGATAGCTCTGTCACAGTCTCGAATGGCAGCATTTGGCTTCTGTAATTTTTTTTAATTTTTATTTATTTTTATTTATTTATGATAGTCACACAGAGAGAGAGAGAGGCAGAGACACAGGCAGAGGGAGAAGCAGGCTCCACGCACCGGGAGCCCGACGTGGGACTCGATCCCGGGTCTCCAGGATCGCGCCCTGGGCCAAAGACAGGTGCCAAACCACTGCGCCACCCAGGGATCCCTGGCTTCTGTAATTTGATGAAGACACTGGCTCTCTTGGCATACAAAATGGCTAAGCGAGGATTTAGTTTGATGGCATCTGTGAACAAGTCAATGGCTTTCTGTAGTTCACCATCATTTAGGGCATCAATGGCAGCCACTTTTTTATCATTTGCCTAATCCATCATTTACTCGGTTATCTCTACATTTTCATCTCCCATTTCTTGAGGGGCATCAGTATCTGGTTCAATTACACCTTCATTGTCAATTTCTAGCTCACTTTCCTCACTTGATGGTTCGTCTGTCTTTATGTTTTCCTCCGCCTTCTTACTATCTGTTTTTTCTTCCTTGATATTGTCTTCTGATTTAGTTTTATGAGTAGCAGGTGGTATTTTACCCCCCATGCTCTCCACCCACTCCCGCAGGAAACGCATTTCCTCGGTGTGCAGAACGCTCGGATCCTGCTTACACATTTTCACGAAGGCCCGAAGCTCGCTCACTTTGCAGGGGTCCATGATCCAGAGGCGCTGGCGGGCGGCGGGCGGCAGGCGCGGTCTACTTTTGTTAATTGTAGTTCCATCTATTGAAACATGCACTTTTTCATTTATTCTATTGATAGGATTAACTGACCTGATTTATTTTTATTAATATTCTATATGTATAGATTTAAATTTTAATTATTTTGCTAATAATTTTTGTGACTAATTTATGGGAGATATTGACCCATTATTTTTTTATAATGTCCTTCTTCAAGTTTGATTTGTGAGTCCTGAATTTTTCCTGGCCTCATAAAGTGAGGTGGAAACTAACCTCTTTTTATTTATTCCCTAGAAGAGAATATACAAAATTGATATACAATTCTCAAATATTAGGAAAAAGTTACCAGTATAGTCTTCAGAGCCTGTAATTGCTTTGTGGAAGGTTTATAGATAGGATTCAAATTTCTATAAAAGATGTGCAGTAATTTAGTTTTTCTATTTTTTCATGTGTTGTTTTGTTAATTTGATTTTTTAGACTTAGTTCTTTTCATGTAAAACATGAAATTTATTGAATGAAGTTGCTTATCAGATATTCTTACCATCATTTTAACATGTAAGAGTCTATATTGATGGTCCTTTTTTGGTTCTTGATAATGATAATGTATGTTTTCTTTTTTCTTTTTTATCTTGAGGCATCTTTTAGAGTTTTATTATTTCATTAATATTTATAGAATAAACTTTTTGAGTTCTGAAATTCTTCTTAAAGGTTTACTTTTCTTTTCCTCATTCTACCGTCTTTGATTTCAATATATTACTTTATTTTAGCCTCTTTACATTGATCTTTTACCTATTCTCATTTCTAATACATATATTAAAGCTACATTTTACTAATTTTATGTCATATTTTCATTATCATCTAGTTCAAACTATTTTTTAATTTCCATTGCATATCCTTTGTTATCCTTTCATTACTTAGGTTTCCAGCAAATGAATACTAAGTGATTACTGGACAATGTTTGCATTTTATACACACAAACACACACACACACTTTAACTTGCTGTTGCTTAGGTGTCTGCAGATTTGAATAGTCAAAATCATATTCTGGATTAGTTCCACAGACTAAATAAATACATATGTTTACATTTATACCTGCATTATAGGAAAACAGAATTACAGATATACTATGAGTAGATGATGCAATAAGATATCAAAAGTACTTTTTCATAACAGCCATCAATTGTTCTTAACACTTAATTCACACTGAAAGAACTGTTGTGTGCCTTCTCCCACTTAAAAAAATGCAGAAACTATTATTAGGAATCTTTTTCGTGTCTTAAATTAATTAAAACGTTTGTATAATACTTTTCTGTGTCACAGGGAATCCAAAATATTCTGTGTTACCATTTACTGGCATCGTCAATCCCTTTTGATATATTGAGACACCTAAGTTGATTTCTCTTCTCCTTTACATTTGGTTTTGTGGATATTTAGAGACCAGAACTGATTGACAGGTATGCAAGTGTACTGACAAACAGTGTGTTCTTTGTGGAGTAAGCTTTTGCAACCCAGGAGGTATAACTATGCAAATACTCGCAGATGGCTATGTAAATATAAATGTAGTTGTTCTACTAAAGCCTGACATAGTGACACATTTAATTAATTTTAAACACATTAATAATTTTCCCAGAAAATTTATATTAATGAATGTTTTAGAGACTTCCTATCCATTGCAAAATTCTTCTTACCTGTTAGTTGGGCATGGGTCTTGCTAAATCTTGGCAGAACACTTTATAGTTGAGATATTTCAGTCTCATAGAGAATTACATGGCAGATGGCAATGTAAAGGAACTACTCAGCTATTTGAGTATTATTTTTAGGAAGCCATCTGCTGGGTATTCATTCCTCTGGGATTCACAAATTACTTGGGGGCTAGGAAGTGTGCCTATGGATTCAAAGTTGTTTAGAGTTCAAGTGTGTGCATGTGCATGCACACACATGCAAACTACATGTATGAAGAAATATATAGTGAAATATTTAAGAAAGTAGTTTACTGGCTATGTAGCTGGTTCCTAATTTTAAATGTTTACCTAAGATATTTTACTGAATATTCTAAATAGATATACAGCAAGTGTATTGTTCAGTCTTTCAAATGAAAAGCTTAAAGCAGAATCCACCAATATTTAATCTTAGTCCAGTCCACAATGTATTTGAGATTATACTTGCAAAAATGTTTTATAAATAATTATGAGATGTATATTTTGTAGAAGAGTATACTTAAAAAATAAAACAATAAAACTAATTTACAAGGAGAAATTAAGCTAATAGGTTGTGGAGTTCATGTTTTTTTCAATTTGCTATATATATATTTGTATATATATATATATATATATATATATATATATATATATATATATATATTGGTGGTGGTGGTTCTTGTTTTTGTTTCTTACTTTACCTTCCTCACTTATTGAGTCTTTTTTTTTAAGACTTTATATTTTTAAGCAATCTCTATACCCAAGTTGGGGTTCAATCTTACAACTGGAGAATCAAGAGTTTCATGCTCTACCAACTGAGCTAGCCAGGTGCCCCCTTGATTGTTTTGAGTAAAATGCAAATTAATTTATCAACCACTTGGGTGACTACACTAAATTATTTATATTGGAAAATATGTGTTCAAATGCACAGATAATGGGCAATAGAAACTCCATAATTGTATGTTGATCTTTTTTTTTGTATGTTGATCTTTATACTAAAATACTACTCAAAGATGCACATGATCCTTGTTAAAAACATGCAAAGTCTTCTCTGTTGTAATTGAGTTGGAATATTCTCTTATCAATATAGAGATCGAAGATTTTGATGTATAATTTTGGCTTTTTTATAATTGAGAATCTTCTGTTAATGAAATATTGAAAAATTAGTTCAAATGATAAAATTACTTTAAAAGTTTCTTATCTCGGGATCCCTGGGTGGCGCAGCGGTTTGGCGCCTGCCTTTGGCCCAGGGCGCGATCCTGGAGACCCGGGATCGAATCCCACATCGGGCTCCCGGTGCATGGAGCCTGCTTCTCCCTCTGCCTGTGTCTCTGCCTCTCTCTCTCTCTCTCTCTGTGACTATCATAAATAAAAAAAAAATTAAAAAAAAAATAAAAGTTTCTTATCTCAAATTATCATATAACAAAAGTAAAACAGGATTTTGTGGGATATATTGTATTTTGAGATAGGCATTCTTACCAATGATAAATATCAAGAATATCAAACACTCATTGAAGAAAAGACAGTATGTGCTCTAAGAAGTTTAGAGTTCAGAAGTTAACTCCTCTAAGTCTCCAGGATTGCGGTCAGTTGAGATGTCCAGGGAATCAATCATGTCTTATTACCAGGCAATTGATGAATTATCTCCAAAGTCTGATATGAATTTTATATTGGCATTTCCTGAATAAAATGATCTTTTGAAGTTGATAGTTTTATTCTTATGAAAAATTCAATTCATAGATTGCAAAAGTATCCTGCTCCTATTTAGGCCAGTTTGAGTAATCTTATAGCAGAACAATTTTACTTGGCTACTTTGTATTAACAATACTTGATATCCACAATGTCTAAGACTATTTCTAATAGAAAATCGGGGAAACGAACTAGGGGTGGTGGAAGGGGGGAGGAGGGCGGGTGTTGAAGGGGAATGGGTGACGGGCACTGAGGTGGACACTTGACGGGATGAGCACTGGGTGTTTTTCTGTATGTTGGTAAATTGAACACCAATAAAAATTAATTAAAAAAAAAGAAAGAAAGAAAATCATCTTAGGGAAGCTCCTGTAATGATTTCATGGGTTTATTTCCAGAACATCTCTGTAGTTCCAGTCCTCTAATTTATCCATTAGTGCCAAATCATTATTACTCTCCTGATCTTTGGTAAAGAATTAGTTTCAGTTAGTAGCTTAGGAATCCTACAGGAATCTGTCTTAATATTAAGCTGTCTGATCTCATACCATAATGCTGCTTGGGGAAATAGGATTCTTTTACATGTCATAGGAAAAAACTTCATAACAAATGTATAGTTTTCTTTATTCCTACTATAATTGAAACAGGTAATGTGTCTTAAAATAAAATGTCTTATTGTTCATTAAGTTGTAAGGTAAGAAAGACATGAAAATGTGATTAATTAGATACTTGGTGTGTTCCTTTAGAAAATTCTGTCAGTAGTTAGCATTCCTTGATTAGTATATATGATCAATGTTTCCTGGGAAATTTATGTTTTTCTTATCTTATAGAAACTTCAGTTTATTTTAAATAGTTTTGCAGTACATTTTATCCAGTATTATATAGGTGTCATAATCAACTCAAGTAACTAGTTATTCAATTAGAAAGCTGTAATTGGAAATCTGCAATATTTAATGATCTTAGTCAATTTCCTTACAAACGAGTTTAAAAGTCAGAGTGTGTATTTTGAAAAGGAGTATTTTAGAGATGAAAAATATATGTATATATTTATAACAAATGATAAAATTATTTAGAAGAGATGCACATAAAACTGCCTCAGTTTTTGTTTGTTTTCATTTTACTGCCATTTCAGTTAATTTTCTACAGGACTCAAAATTTTATCTACTTAGGCACTGACTTCATTTTAATGTTGTGTATGTATGTATATTAGCATTGTGTGTTAATATTTTAATATAGAATATAGCATTATTAATATTGATGTGTCTCACTTTCTTGACTGCAGATGAAATTTCTATAAATGCTCAATATTTTTCCTAACCTTCAGTGTAAATCTAGAAATATATAATATGTTTATTTTTTTAATATTTTATTTATTTATTCATGAGAGACACAGACTGAGAGAGAGAGAGGCAGAGACACAGGCAAAGGGAGAAGCAGGCTCCATGCAGGGAGCCTGATGTGGGACTCGATCCCGGGACTCCAGGATCACGCCCTGGGTCAAAGGCAGGCGCTAAACTGCTGAGCCACCCAGGGATCCCCTAGAAATATATAATATGTTTAATAGCATACTTGTTATATTGAATTGAGATCAGAAGTAATACAAGATCTCCTCATTACCTATACCCCTCAAGAATTTGAAAATTCCAGTTACTTAACCAATTCAACCAAGAAAGAAAAAATAAAAACTAGCCAGATATAAGAGCACAGTCCTTATTTTAGCTAATCATAGGCAGGGCGATATTCAAGACTTCAGGTGCTCTTAAGTATTTCACTTAAGTGTCTATAGGCATCAGACACTACCTCCTTACTTTGCAGTACTCAATCTGAGAAAACAAAAAAAGATTCATGATTGAAGTGAACTAGCAATTGAATAATTCCCTAAACTCTTCACTTAATGTTAAAATAGAAAAATGATATTCAGTTTGTTGTTGACATTCTTAGATAAACAATAACTAATGGTTTGCTGTTAATCTGGATTTAAAATTATTGGTAGTCTTGCTTATACTCAAGTCTTTAACCAAAAGTATATACAGAAGGAATGACATGTCCATATATTTTAAATGATAATTATTTGAATAAATTTGTCCTCTATTAGTGAATTCCATTTGTTCTCCTTCTATATTATTCTTCTGAAATTTATACTGCATTACATGTCTTTTCAGTGATGATTTAAAAATCAGAACTGTTCATGATTCTATTATGTGAATTTCACTACTATAGATTACCCATTTATAGAAATCTCTTTTTAGAGATAATTGAACCTAACTTTGATTTTTGAAATTATCATTTCCAAGAGGATATAACCTTTATCCTTTATGCTAAGGCAGGTTGAAGGTGATATATATGACAGCCCTATTCCTTATCTTAGATGAAATAGGAAACTACAGATTCAATTTCCAGGTGACTGTGCATTAAGAGATATTGTACTCTGTTCAGGTATCTTGATATTAAAAAGTTACTGAATAAATATAAAAGTGTCCACCCAGCTCTATTTTTTGAAATTTGACTCACATGTTAACAAAAAGAAGCTTTATTAAAAGCAAATTGGAAATAATTTTAGCCATAGATGAACTGCATTATAATTAAAAAAAATTTGATAACAAGATTATATTCGTTTTTAGGAGCTTTCTTTAAAAAATAATACAGAATATAAATTACAAAAATTAGATATAAATATGAATACTGGGATCCCTGGGTGGCGCAGCGGTTTAGCGCCTGCCTTTGGCTCAGGGCGCGATCCTGGAGACCCGGGATCGAATCCCACATTGGGCTCCCGGTGCATGGAGCCTGCTTCTTCCTCTGCCTGTGTCTCTGCCTCTCTCTCTCTCTCTGTGACTATAATACATAAATAATAAATAAAAATTTTAAAAAAATTTAAATATGAATACTTATTTAAAGTGAGATGACATATCACAATAAATTACAAATGTTAAAAAAATAACGAGTACAACAAACCTCACAACAATCCATAAAAGTAAGATGTTGGAAGATTTAATAGTTTCTATATCTCTAAAATAGTTTTTTACCACTTTGATTAAATATTATTAGATATTATTTTCTATAGAGAAAAGAGAAACATAATCCCTATTTTCTTCCAGCATGGTTGATCAATAAATGTTTCTCATTATTAGAAATTAGAAAAAAAATTTCATCTTCACAACATAATAATAACTTAAAGCAAATTATTAGGATGTATGCAAATTTGGAAAAAAATTCTACAAAGTTCCTTTCATATATCGTTCTAATACTTGGGAAAACTCTCCTATTTTCTTTTCTGATTGTATTTCAAACATCATCTCTATTCTACAACTACACTGTTTATGTTTTGGGTAGTAAGATCACTGTTTTATATTTTATTCAGTGTTAAGGTTTAATGTTTTCAAAATTAATTATCTGTAGCTTAGACTGTAAGGAAAGGAACAAGTTTGTTTAACAAAATTCCAAGGAAACCATCTCGTTCCTTCACAACCATGACATATGAAAGTTGATGCCCCCACTCCACACTGTATCTCCAGTTATGCCAGGAGATAAGGAGATGTGGCAATTCTACCGCTAACTTGCCAGGTTATCCACAATGCTACTATCCATACTAATGTTGTCTACTGTCCATCCTATGTCTGTAAATTTTCTCCAGTGAACAGTATGCAGGTGGTCAGGTGTGTGTGCTGGTTGGTCGTTGTTTTTGATGACTTGGAAAGAAGAAAGAATCTTCAAAGTTAGTAGTAACAGTTTTGTATGTAACATTAACTTTTTTAATAAGGGAGACTTCATTCTTATATAAAAAGTTATATAATATGAATAATTGTTAGGTAATTCTTCTAAGTAAGTACTAACTTTTAATGAATTTTTCAACCAGAGAATTGATTTATAAATTGAAATATTATTTCCTGGGCATCATGATAGGCACAGAAATTATTAACAAATGTCTTACTTTTTTGAAACTTTGTTTTATTGGAAGGGCACAGAAAATAAACAAATATGTAACATACATTGATACAAAGTAAAATGAAACAAGGTAAGGAGATAGAGTAGGGTAGAGCTTATATGTGCTGACAATGATATTGAAAACAACTCTTGTATTTTAGAATGAACAGTCAAACAGTGAATATAACATTAATAGTTCTGGTCAAAATTGTTAGTTTTTACACTGGCAGAATTACAGTATTTCATGAGAAAATTCTTTGGTTCCCTAAATCGTATGTGTGTATTTATGGGTTGTTCAGGATAAATTATATGTGTGTGTTTATAATGGACATATTACATTATAAAAATTTCAGTTGTATAATGTAATGATTCAATATTTAATATGTATTGTGAAATGATCACCATAACAGATCTAGTTAACATCTATCACCAAAAATACTTACTTTTTTTTTTTTTTTGCTTAAACTGGTTTTAATTATGTATTCAACCTGCAGATAGAAATATATTTTGTAAAATGCACCATTAATATTGGGAATATAAAATATGACTCAATATATACTTGTTTGCTATATGCACCACTTTTCAAGAATAATTCAAATATAACTTTAAAATATCTGTTAAAAAAAGTGAAAATATCACAATACTTTTGGAAGGTATTTCCACGTTTGTAATAGAAGAGTTCTATTATTTGGTCTTTTTCTATTTTATTCCAAAGTAGCTTAATGCATTCAAATAGCTTCTACATACTCTATGTCTTTCTCACATCATTAGTCTAGAGCTACTGCTGAGAAGTAGCATTACAATATCAGCTTCCACTGAGAGGCTATCTACACCACTGGAAATTATGGAAATTTGAAAGTAGTGACAGGTGTTTCTAAAAACACTTTTGAATTACTATGTTTATCTGCTTGGTGATGTTGTCTGAAGACAGTGCTCTTAGTTTTAATAATATGTTTAAAAAGTATTAATTGTTTATTAGACCCATGACATCAATTGAAATGTTATCTACCAAAATGTCAATGTAAATAAATATTGAGATAAGAATGAAGGATAAGTATCAGGAGAAAGTGTGGAAATATATGTGGGTGAAGAAGTTTCTAGCACATTATTTTATTTTATTTTTTAGGGTTTTTTTTTAGTTTCTAACACATTAAAATTGCAATTTCAGAAATGAGGCTTATTGAGGAAAAAGTGGGGCTAATAAACTAAGAATTTCTAGAGAATTTTTTTTGTAAAAAATGCATAGTAAAAACTAGGCATTAAAGAATATACTTCACCTCTCTTAAAAAACCAGCAGTTCCCCAAAGCTCAGAAGCACAGCTTTTCCTGTACACACCAGGTCCTAATTGTAGAACTCTTGTATGTATCTATGAATGCTGCAGCACTATTTTAATTAGAAAATGTTATGTTCACTTTTGCTTTAGATTATTAATTCCAAGTCCTTGTATATCTATTCTAGTAGAACGGAAATGGCGATAATTACAGCTACATAAAAAAAAATAATACTTTGAAGCAACTGTCCACTTATTATCAAAAAGATAAAATCTCCTTAGGAGAAATAAATTTGAGCAATATAAAGAATATCAATCTCTTTAAAGGCCCCTAGAAGTGACTGCACCCTAACAATTTCTATAGTGTCTTAAATAAACAGAACGTAAAAACACAGCCAGGGGATATAAAGTCAAATTCTCCCATGTGATTATCCCATTATGCAAATTACGAACACATCTAAAGTCCTACTTCACTTAGAATTATAATATTTTATATATTGTCCAATAATGAGGACAAATTTATAAAAAGCCACAAGGTAGTATAAGTGGCTTAAATTTTACAAGTACAATCTTATACAGGTAACAGTGTTGCTACATATATTATAATCCTCTGCAATTTGTGATTTTTGATTTCATCATAGAATGGCTAATATGTAGAATGCTTGGCAGGACCTTGCACAAGCAATGCTCAGTTTTCCAAATAGAGCATTTTCAGTGTCACATGAATTAAAACATAAGACCTCAAAGTTCCTAATTTATGAGACTTCTAAATCTAGCATTATCTAGATACTCTATCCAGGATTTAGGCAACTCAGCTTAACTATCAAGCTCAAAAAGATCAGATCATCATCACCCTATAGTTTCACAGATTCAGAAATTCTCCATATTCAACAGAGGATGAGTGACCTTGAGAGGAGGGGTAGTTCAGAATAAATTAGGGTGAGTCTAGGAATTTTTATAGGAGTTCTCAGGATCTGATATCAAATGCGCTTGAGTACTTACCTCTAGGGCAGGATTCTTAAATTGCTTTTAAAAACTAGAAAATTATTCAGATAAATCTAAATTCATGGTAATCTAAACATTTTCTGTGTTTGGTTTTGTTGAAGAGGTATTGGCTCTTAGACCTCAACAAACTTTCTTATATTTCATCATATGCTTGTCAGAAAAAATTAGACGCTGCAACTGTTTATCTTTCTCTCAGGCTGTATTGCAGATACCCTAATTCCCTGGGAGAATATGTACTCATTTCCTTTTTGCTATCAATCTTATGTGTAACAAATGCTGTATTTCTAGAAGATGCTATGTTGGACATTCTGTGACTTTCAGTTAACATGAAGCAATGTAATGCACTGTTCAGGACACTATCCTATTTGTATGCTTTGGCAGAAACATAATTATGTGCAACTCTAAGTATCCTGGATTCCTTAATGGAAGAACATTTCCAATGTCAACAGCAGCATATTTAAAATAAAGTTTTAAAAAAAACTGCCTAAATACCTGAAAATGTGAAAAACTTCAGAGGTATATTTTTTAAAGAAAACCTTGAATTAAATTGAAATTTTTATTTTAAGTATTTATATTTTTAGAAAGCCAAAATTGATTTGGTTGAAAAGTCCTACTTTTCACAGTGAATACCTTAGAGATGTGTAGTTTTTTTTATTACCTATGAGATTTTGTTTCTATACTTTGACACCTCCCACTACTTTGTTTTTCAGTTACAATTAACTTTCATGTTTATCAGTAAAATTGCCTTCTCTCTCTTCAGTCTTATATTTCACACTTTCTAAGTATGTTCTCTATGTATATAATTACAGAATGATACAAAGATCTGTGAAAATATTCTCATACTTTGTTTCTAAAGGTGTTAGTTAATTGATTTATTATCTTTTTATAGTAGGAATTGGATAGATCATATGAAGATGAGTTAAACTATAGTTTATGGCCTGCCATGCTTTCACATAAAATTTGTATAGAGATCTCTGCTCCTTGTGGTGGCAGTTAATGCATATAAAGTGGACTGTCACCAGCCCTTTGGCACATTACATCTGCAGTTTTTTTTAATACCCAGAGTTACATAATTAATATCTAGCGCTTTTATAGCCTACCATTTTAAAGTTCTCTGGCAATAGTTTATTTTTTGCCTTTGTTTTCCCTGCCTCAGGAGATGTATCTAGTAAGAAGTTGCTACAGCAATTATCAAGGAGGTTACTGCCTGTGTTCTCTTCTAGGATTTTGATGGTTTCCTATCTTACATGTAGATCTTTCATCCATTTTGAATTTATTTTTCTGTATGGTGAAAGAAATGGTCCAGTTTCATTCTTTTGTGTGTGGCTGTCCCATTTCCTCAATACCTCCAGCTTCACTTTTCTTTTTCAAGTTTGCTTTGACTATTTGAAGTCTTTCTGGTTCCATACATATTTTAGAATAGTTTTCTTTACTTTGTGAAAAATGTTGGTAGTATTTTGATGGAAATTTTATTGAAAATGTAGATTGCTTTGGGTAGTATAGACACTTTAACAGTATTTATTCTTCCAACCCAAGAGCATGGAATGTCTTTACATTTCTTTATGTCCTCTTCAATTTCTTTCATCAGTGTTTTTTAGTTTTTGGGCCCCAGATCTTATACCTCTTTGGTTAGGTTGATTCATAGACATCCATGATTTTTGGTACAATTGTAAATGGGATGGATTCCTTGACTTATCTTTCTTTTTTAAAAAAAAGATTTATTTATTTGAGACTGAAAAAGAGTAGGGGGGCAAGAGAGAGAGTAAGAGGGTGAGAAGCAGACTCCTTGCTCAGCATGGAGCACAATGTGTGGCTCAGTCTCAGAACCCTGAGATCATGAGCTAAGAAGAAACTAAGACTCAAACTCTCAGCTGACTGAGCCACTCAGGCACCCCTCCTTGATTTTTCTTTCTGCTACTTCATTATCAGTGTATAGAAATGCAACAGATTTCTATATGCTGATTTTATATCCTGTGACTTTACTGAATTCATTTCTCATTCCTAACAATTTTTTTTGGTGAAGTCTTGGGTTTTCTACATAGAGTAGCATGCCATCTGCAAATGTGAAGGTTAGACTTCTTCCTTACTCATTTGGATTCCTTTTTTTCTTTTTGTTTGTTGTCTGCTGTGGGTAGGGTTTCTAGTACTATGTTAAGTAACAGTGACGAGAGTGGACACTCTTGTTTTGTTCCTAACTGTACAGGAAAAGTTCTCAGTTTTCCCCCATTAAGGATGATGTTAACTGGATTTTTTAAAATAAAAACCATCTGCACAGTGAAGGAGACAGTCAACAAAACTGAAAGGCAGCATTCGGAATGGGAGAAGATATTTGCTAGTATCCAAAATCTACAAAGAACTTATCAAACTCAACACCCAAAAAGCAAACAATCCAGTTTAAAAATGGGCAGCAGACATGAATAGACATGTTTCCAAGGACATACAGATGGTCAACAGACACATGAAAAAATGCTCGACATCACTTATCATCAGGGAAATACTAATCAAAACTACAAGTGAGATATTACCTCACACTTGTCAGAATGGCTAAAATTAAGAGCACAGGAAACCACAGGGGTTGAATGTGGAGAAAGGTGAACCCTGTTGCCCTGTTGGTGGGAATGCAAACTAGTATAGCCCCTCTGGAAAACATTAGGGGTGGGGTACCTAGGTGGCTCAGTGGTTGAGCATCTACCTTAGGCTCAAGCCATGATCCCAGGCTTGGGATCAAGCCCCACATCAGGCTCCTCGCAAGCAGCCTGCTTCTCCCTCTGCCTGTGTCTCTGCCTCTCCCTGTGTGTCTCTCATGAATAAATAAATAAAATCTAAAAAAAAAAAAAAAACTATGGAGGTTCCTCAAAAAGTTAAAAATAGAACTACCCTGTGATTCAACAATTTCACTATTTATGCAGAGGTTACAAAAATACTGCTTCAATGGGATACATGCACCCTGACACTTATAGCAGCTTTATCAACAATAACCAGATTATGAAAAAAGCCCAAATGCTCATTGATTGATGACTGGATAAAGAAGAGGTGGTATATATGCACAATGGAATATTATTCATCCATCAAAAGGAATGAAATCTTGCCATTTACAAGCATGTGGATAGAACTAGAGTGTATTATGCTAAGGGAAATAATAATTTGTCTTTTTTAGAGAAAGACAAATATCATATGATTTCACTCAATGTGGAATTTAAGAAACAAAACTGATGAACATAGAACAAAAAAGAGGCAAACCATAAAACAGGTTTTTAACTATAAAGAACAAAATGAGGGTTGCTTGAAGGGACGTTGGGGGGATGGGTTAAATAGGTGATAGGTATTAAGGAGAGCACTTGTGATGAGCACAGGGTGATGTGCGTAAGTGATGAATCACTAAATCTTATACCTGAAACTAACACTACACTGTATATTTACTGACTAGAATTTAAATACAAATTTGGGGGAAAAAAAGAAAGAAAGCTCTCTGGCACAAAACAGAAACAATTTTGAAAAATGGTTACAGCGTTTAGACTGATGATAAAAAAGAATTCAAGAACTAGCTTCTAACTTTCAAGGACTACCTTCTAAATACAGTGATCAGCTCCTCAAGCCCAGTCCTTCATAATAGCATCATAGATTTAAATGAGACTCTTTTTTTTTTCTCAGACGAACTCAAGGAGTTTGCCCAAAGATTGTTGATTCTTAAAATTCCCAAAGATTGTTGAGATATCTATAGGTATGATTTCTCTTATTATTCCAATTTTCAATGAAGTTAAAGTTGTTGTAGCTTATATGTTTAAATAAAGTCCTTCTCAGAGCTTTTAGGAGTGTTTGAAAGATAATTATGTAATGAAGACCTCAGAGCTTTTTCTTAGGGTTTTACCTTCCTCTGCATTCCTCACTTCTCTTTGAAGAATCGGGTAGATCCTATTATAAAGACATGAGAAAATATAATGTTTTTACCATAATACAACCTTCTTGAGTGCAATGTTTATTCAACCTTATTCAATAAATACAACATAATATGGAACTTCTGTGAAACCAGTATATGTGTGAAGAATAGCTTTTAGAAAAAAAAATAGGAGAGAAAATTTTCCAAACACAGCCTGTTAAAAAAAATAATAATAAAAGCAACAACCTTGAAAGGTAGTATCAGAGTCTAGATTTAAGAAACTAAAAAGACGGCTTATTTTATTGATAAAGAACAATAGCAATTTATCTGTCACGAGCATTTAATAGAGGGTCAGTTTGCAAACAGAGGAGTTATAGATCTTAACAACATAGTCACAGAAAATAAAAACGACTGTAAAAGGACTTTAATATCATTTATATAAAGCTTGTGACTGCTGTCAACTCTACCAAAAAATGCACAGATTCTTTCAGATACAAGTGGCTTTTTAGCAATGTTGACATAATTTTATTCACCCCTTTGACGAAGATGGGAAATTGGTTAGTGTGTTGAGGAGCAGTGTACCCAGTATTACCACATTGTTCTTCTTTACAAATAATTTTGTGATGAAATAAGGCACAATGAGTGGAAGGAAGAAAGCTTAGACTGCAGTGACTCTACAAAGCTACTCCATTCGGCTTCTAATTTTAGGTAAAGACATTACCTGAGGAGAATATGTAATTACTCTAATATATTAATTTTAAACTGAGGTTTTTCATATTCAAAAAAGTGAAATTGTTTTCACATATTTTTTCCTAACAAAGGAATTCTAACATAATTTGAGAAAGACAACACACACATATATACATGCTCATGAGCTGCGGTATTTATTCTCTACAATTTGCCTGACATAAGAGTATATAAAATATGAAAGATAATTAAAATATAAGACAGAAATAAAGTAATTTTAACTAATTAAACAAAATTCCAATAACATTTTAATTTTTAATTTAAAATTTTTTTTAAAGATTTTATTTATTTATTCATGAGAGACACAGAGAGAGAGGTAGAAACATAGGCAGAGGGAGAAGCAGGCTCCCCCAGGGGGCCTGATGTGGGACTCGATCCCAGGATCCTGGAATCACACTCTGAGCTGAAAGCAGATGCTCAACTGCTGAGCCACCCAGACATCCCCCAAAACATTTTTAATTCAGGCCAAGTTTTGGAATGAGATGTAAACATTTTAAACATGCACACACACACACGCACACACACACACACACACATAAACATATATATATATGTAAACACACACAGGACAGTCATTCAGAACTAGAATAAAAATATAGACAAAATAAGTAGGCTCATAAATTGAAAGGGGCATACAACATAAACTTAATGAAAGCAGGAACTTTATTCTGTTCTTTGTTGTATGACCACAATTTTATTTTATTTTATTTTATTTTATTTTATTTTATTTTATTTTATTTTATTTTATTTTATTTTTTTATTTTATTTTATTTTATTATTTTATTTTATATTTTATTTTATTTTATTATTTTATTTTATTTTAGATTTTATTTATTTATTCATGAGAGACAGACAGAGAGAGAGAGACACACACACACACACACAGGCAGAGGGAGAAGCAGGCTGCATGCAGGGAGCCTGACGTGGGACTCGATCCGGGAACTCCAGGATCATGTTCTGGGCCGATGGCAGGTGCTAAACTGCTGAGCCACCCAGGGGTCCCATGACCACAATTTTAAACAGACAAATGTTTAATATATATATATATATATATATATCTGGTAAATGAAAAAAATAATGGTCGTTTTTCAGAAAAATATATGAAATGTATAGTTAATGCAATATCACAGAAAACAAAATTCTGAAATTTTCATTATATGCAGATGTGAAAGCCTCAGAAAAAGTTTTATTTAAATATACCAACTACAGGGCAACCCGGGTGGCTCAGCAGTTTAGTGCCGCCTTCAGCCCAGGGCGTGACCCTGGAGACCCGGAATCGAGTCCCATGTTGGGCTCCCTACGTTGAGCCTGCTTCTCCCTCTGCCTGTGTCTCTGCCTCTCTTTCTGTCTGTGCCTCTCATGAATAAATAAATAAAATCTTTTAAAAATAAATAAAGAAATATACCAACCATAAAAAAAATTTGCAAAATCGGATTAATAAAAAAATCACTATTTTATTTTTTATGAAATAAATAGTATTTTATTAAATTTGTTTTCAAACAAGGAAGCAGAAAGTAACTTATCAGTTTAGCAATATGCTTAATTAACACATGATTTATTATATTATTGATACATTATTAGGTAATTTTTAAATTTGAAAATGTGACATTAGAAACAATATAAGGGTAAGGCTTTACTAAATTAACATGGGGAAAAATTATACTTTATCATATATGTCTCATAATAGTAAGATACAATTCCATATAGATTGTAATAGCAAGAAGAGACTTTAGTCTTCTGTTTATGCTTATAAAATATTTCCTTGAATATTTGTTTTATAAAAATTAGTAATTGTATGAACTTATTAGGGCAAATACTCAAATTGTGTATCAAATGTTCCAATTTGAGATGTTCTATATTGATTGAGTTAATGGCCCATAACTTTGTTGCATTTTTCATTCTGATTCCAGGTTTAGCCTGGAGACTTGCCTTGAAAATTCCATATTAGTAGACCCAACACTAGGAAAGGCTACTTTGAGAGTACTTGCTCTCTTGTGTCTAGGCCATCACCTCGAGAACATACTCAGGCTAGTCTGCTGCATGGTAAGTGATGTAAATATCAGAGTCAAGTTACCCTAGTTTTCTGTGCCAACGCCAGCTTTGATGCACAAACAGGCAGATATGTGAGTAATCTGAATAATCCAGATAAGAATAATGTTATCTGGATAAGAACAGGAACAGGCCAACCACCCCAGAGGCAAACAAGTTATTGTCTATGCCACTGCAGTCTCATAGGGCTTGTTTTTGTTGTTGTTCTTATCATTGGATAACAGATATCAAAGTACACACAAAAAAGTTACAGTGCTTATTTCCATGTTCCTTTTGGGGTTTCGGGGCAACCCACTAATCTTATGCCATTAAATCACAAGCATACATTTTTCGAAAAAATTTGGTAATAATTAATTCAAGCTCAATTTATCACTACTAAAATAACTGAAAAGACCACAGTAGCAGTGAAAGGATTGATCATGTCCTTTTTGTGTCCTTATGGCAAACCAAAATTTGACCTCATGAACTATTCTGTTGATATCCCAGAGGAATTCTCTCAAATGTTCTCCCTATAGATTTCTTTTTAGTTTTTCCTCCAAGAGCTTTTAGGAATTCACTAGCAACAAATAGAGATAAATCTATTTTCACTTGCAATGTCTGATTTTCTCCTGGTAATTCCTGGGCCCTTAAATTTGGAATTCACTGGAAACCTAAAGACATAAGCAAAAGCCTTTCCTTCTCCTTTTCTAAGGTTATGTAGTATAAGTATCTTGGACCAACTAAGTCAGTTTAATTTGTCCTAAAACGTATGCATATCTTTCCAAGCTTTATCATTAATACCATTTTATAAACGTTGAAAATTCAAAATATATGTTCATTTTTTCTCAAACAGCAAGTTTCAGTGTAGTGGCCTGGTAGTATATGTAATTAAATTCTGAACAGGTTGAATCAAGTAATTTAAAAATATATTAAAGTTATTTAAATATATGCCTATTTACATATTGGGGTGTTGTAGGATGAAAACTGGCCCCAAAATATGTCCACATCTTCACTTCTTGAGCCTGTGAATCTTATCTTATATGGCATGAAAGGCCTTTGCACTAAGGTGGGCACATGATGAGATGAGCACTGGGTGTTATACTATATGTTGGCAAACTGAATTTAAATAATTTTTTTAAAAATGGACTTTGCAAATATGATTGAGTCAAGGATTTTGGAAATGAGAGATTATCTGTTACCCCTCCCTGGTGGATCTGACGGAATCACAAGGGTCCTTATAGGAGGGATGTAGGAGTGTCATATCCAGAGGCAAAGAGGATATGATAATGGACATAGAGATGGGACTGATGCACGTGGAAGATGGAAGAAGAGGTCACTAGCGAAATCATACACACAGCTACCAGAAGCTGACAAAGGTGAGCAAGCAACTTCTCTCCTCAGAACCTCTAGAGGAAACCAGTCTTGTCGTTATTTAGATTTTACCCCAGTGAAATCACTTCGGTACTTCTGATCTCCATAATGGTAACATAATACTTTTGTGATATTATAATCCGCTAAATATGTAATAATGTAATATGGTATGGCACCAATGAGAAACTAACATGAGGCTGGTGACTTTATATGTCTATTACCTGCTATTTTAAGACAGTGTTTAATTTTATTTATCTATCTATCATCCATCTATCCATCTATCATCTATTTATCTGTTTTTTTGTTTATTTATTTATTTTTCCTTCAAATTTTGGTTGTTTCTGCTTCTGACATTCCAGTGTTGACTTCATAAATGTTTGGACTTGAAATCCATTACCTCCTCACATAGTTGGATCATGGAGTCATAGCAAGTGAGTCTGATTCACACATGGTTCTCAAAGCTATAAATACTATTACACTTGATCCTTAAACAACACAGATTTGAACTGTCCAGTTCCAATTATATACAGATTTTTAAAAATAAATACAATATAGTACTATGAATTTATTTTATCCTCCTTATGTTTCTTTTAATAACATTTAATTTTCTCTAGCTTACATTATTTTAAGAATACAGTGTATGTCAATAATATGCAAAATATGTGTTAATTGACTATTTATCAGTAAGGACTCCAGTTAATAGTAGTATCCTTTAGTAGTTAAGTTTTGAGGGAGTCAAAAGTTGTATATTTATTTTTGGCTGTGCAGGGATCAGTGCCCCTAATTCCCACATTGTTCAAGAGTCAACTGTACATAGAGTTCTCTGAGAAATGCGATACAAGAACTCATTTGAGGGAATTTCCCTGGGATGTTTAGGTTTGGCACAGATTATAGTAGTTGAAAGATTATTGCCTTATTATTAAAATTTTGTTCCAGTTGTTTTATGTAATACAAATTTCGTGTCTGTCTACACTTGATGTAATTTGCTGTAAATTTTACAAATTTTTCTACACTTGTATGAAGCAACATTTCCTTGTATTTGTCTTTAATGTACTATTAATCTTTCCTCAAAATGTTCTCCTTAATCTTACTACACTATATAGCAAAGAAGCCTGTGTTCTTCTACAATATAAAATATCTTGACCATTTTGACAATTTGTCTTACTTTCTTTTACAAAATCATAGATAAAAGTTTTCTCACCAAACTCATAAATTTATGTCTTCTCACACTTTTGTAGAGCCATTTACTCTTCACACAAGACTTTCAGACTTGGTTTCTTTCTTTCTTTCTTCTTTCTTTCTTTCTTTCTTTCTTTCTTTCTTTCTTTCTTTCCTTCTTTCTTCTCTTTCTTTCTTTCTTTTTCTTTCTTCTTTCTTTCTTTCTTTCTTTCTTTCTTTCTCTTCCTTCCTTTCTTCTTCTTCTTCTTCTTCTTCTTCTTCTTCTTCTTCTTCTTCTTCTTTCTTTCTTTCTTTCTTTCTTTCTTTCTTTCTTTCTTCCTTTCTATTTCTTTCACTTTTAATAGAATAAATTTTGGACAAAGCTGTGTATTGGACAAACATGTGCCTTATTGCTTTTATACTTTTCTAGGAATCAGACATTATCGCTTTCCTTCCTAAAACAGATCTTCTTTCGGTAACACCTATCATCCTTGACTTCATTCCAGAATTATCCTTATGTTTGCATGAGCTCTCCAACAAGATATGAGTTGATCTCTAATGAACTATGCTGTTGGCAGAAAACCAGAGGGGATCTCCCAGGGAGTCATTATAGTTTATTTTTTTTTAATTTTAAATTTTTTAAATTTTTATTTATTTATGATAGTCACAGAGAGACAGAGAGAGAGGCAGAGACATAGGCAGAGGGAGAAACAGGCTCCATGCACCGGGAGCCTGATGTGGGATTCGATCCCGGGTCTCCAGGATCGCGCCCTGGGCGAAAGGCAAGCGCCAAACCACTGCGCCACCCAGGGATCCCAGTCATTATAGTTTAAAGAGAAATATTCAGTCATAAACTTTTTCAAAATTAAAATAATAAAACTTCACAGCTAATCACATGTGATAAGGAGGTTATTTTGGATACATTTTCCCTGTGTTAAACCTTAAACCACTCCAATAGTTTATATAACTGAACTTCTTCCCTTTTAAGTAGCTTAAAATAATTTGAGTCCGTGGGAATTCTCTTAAGAATAAGCTGCATGTATATAGTGAGAAACCGTTTTAATTACACATAATGATTAATTCAAAGCCACTGAATGAAAGCACCTTTAGGTAAAAACAAAACATTGGTCCTTATCGTGTGTGTAATGCTAAGCATGCACACAGAAAGAGATAGCTTATTATACACTCATTGTATATGTTTTGCCTTGAATTACTTTATAGTGCTTTGTTAATTTTCTAATTCAGTGAATTCAGATAAATTTATCAGAGTTTTTTTTCTAAAATTCTCAATAATTAGAAGTAAATACTCCAGATAAAGGTTAAAATTCATAACTAGCGTTGGCAATTGTATTTTTGAAGTGTTTTATAATTTCTATCAAGATGCTACAGCACCTTTGGTTTTAAGGGTGCAACATCACTACGTTGAAAGTTTGTTGATAGAATAGGGAAACACTTCTTGACATATTCTCGTTTTTCAAACAAAATTATTGTGGCTTGCTACCCATATTGCTGGGTCTTTCCATTTCCTAATATTCATTAGCTAAGTGCCCTTTACTGCCAGTCAAATCACATAGATGATGACATCCAGAGAGCAGCATTTCTCAGACACATTAAAGTTGCAACTTTGGCAGAGGTAAAAAATGTTGATATTCTGAATCAAAGAAGTTTTCTGAGTGGAAATCAATAGTCAAGTTCTCATAACAAAACAGGAGTGTAGGGATTGCAGATAACACATTCTAAGTTGCATTTGAGTTTACTCAGAAGATATATCCATGGTATGAATATGTGTGTGTATGTGTGTGCGTCTGTGTTCATGGCATGTCTTGTTCCACCACAAAATATTAGCCTACAGTCTAAGCATTTGTATTTTATATGTTATATGCAAGTTGACATTTCATGAAGCTTGAAAATTTCTCTTGTATGGAATCACACTTAGTTGCTTCTGGTTATTAATTCCACTAGGTTTCTATTTTGTTTAAACAAGTACAATCTTAAGAGTTTGTTTATAGTTTCAATGTTTGGAGCAAAAGGTCCTTATAAGGATGTCTTCTCATAATGGCTTCTTTGAGAAGAAAACGGAAATAGATATACAGTAAGGATCTAGTTTTTCTTGTTGCTGTTGTTGTTATTGCAAATAAATATCAAAGAAGAATGAGGGGAAAAAGGTTTAAGACTAAAAATAAAATCAGAGACTGCTTATCCTATCCTTCCTCTCCTGTTCTTTTTTGACCAAAATTCCTAAAGGACATGATCTTGCTGATCAGTTTTTCCTGGTGAATGTGAGGTTAGGTGAAACTGGAGATGGATGAAGTTAGAATCAACGAAGTGAGTAAAGAAGTATGTTATTATGGGTGAGATTACTGAGAAGGAGCCTTGGAACTATATTTTTCCTGTTGCAAAACAATGTTTCTGAATTTAGCAGCATGCTATTCGTCTTCCATATTAAATAATTGTGAAATGAATATACACTTTCAAACACAAAAAACTTGGCTTTTTCTTTCAAAGGCCTTTGGTCTTTTGCTACTATAATGATATAATAATATAAATTAAAATATGGTAAGTGTCATGTTCCTATGGTCTTACTTCTCATGAGTAACTACCTATTTTCAGATAGTCATGCAGCCTTTAGAATAAATCATATATATTTTCATCTAGAAACATTCCTGCTGACAATTACTCATTATTCATATCAATCTGAACATTTTTAGTGTGCTCAGAATTTATAATCATATACATAAAATATTCTCAATGCATTGTTTCTCGTAAGAATGTGTTAAAGCTACAGATCACACATAATATATGCATTGAGTGGTAACAGCATCTTCAGTGTGAATTATATTTACATATTTATATATTTATTTAGATTGGAATAAATTATCAGTTTTGGCAAATTTTATCTAATATAATATCCTTAAGGATATCCTAAGGATAGCTTGTTAAAAAATTTTAATAACGTATATAACCTAGAAAACCTATTTTTTAAAGTACTTCAGTTTCCAATGCTATGTAATAAATGTTGGCCAAATAATTAACATTAAACATATTTCTTTTTCACAGAACTTATTAAAAAGAACCGAAATTTGTATTTACTGTACTTAACATATATGAAACTGCTTAGATATTTGGATACTTAGCGTATAATTTAGAAATATGACACAAAGAAGTAATTTAATAATAGTTTAATAGTTTAGAGCATCATCTTTGATATCAAGCTACTTGAGTAGAAGTCTTAACACTTAAATTTATTATCAAGGTGACCTTGTAAATGTGGATAATACTATAACATAAGCCAAAGTTTATTGTGAGAAAGGAATTATATGTATAGTTCTTAGAAATACTGACCTTGAGAAAAAACTCTTTAAACTATTTTTACTTTGCACTACGTTGTAACATTTTTGTCCGGTTATCATTTTTATATTTTCTTTCATTTTTTTCAAATTTGCAAATTAGATTACCCTAACATCTTATTTAAGATCTTATTTATATTGCTGAAATATGCTGTTAACATTCAATTGTTCTTTATTCCCAAATACTACCAGTTGAGGTTCTAATGAGTCAGATGTCTAGGAAGCTGTCTAAATAGAGCATTTAAAATGCCATTGTTCATGAAACATTGTTCATGAATGTAAGCAACAGCACCCTAGTGTAGTTCTGTCTATTAAACAAATCAAGACTAAAATTCCTCATATTAACAGACTATGAATGGAAATGTACTGATTCTAATGAGGGCTTTACCTTTGTTATTTAAAACAAAAGACAGACAAGACATAATAGTACCTCCACAGATCTAAATAACATTTTAAATTTTTGATAAATGTAGTTATTATTAGTATAGGAGTCGGATCTAGATTGACCTTGTTGGACATATGTAGATGAATCATGATTATGACATGGATGATGAGACTTAAAACCTATTTGTTTTGCTTTTCCTTAATTTTTAATAGCCTTTATAGGATTTCTACAGTTATGTCTGTCTTATTGCTACTATACATACATTAAATTTTCATGCATCACTTATATACATTTAGAAGAGACAGTGCTTTCTAATTAAAGTATGGCTTTGGAATGGAGAGTAGAATACTATTATAATTTTTCTGTGTAACCCAATGCAAGATAAATGGTGAAAATAACTTGTGGTGGGACGCCAGGGTGGTTCAGAGGCTGAGTGCTTGCCTTTGGCCCAGGGCATGATTCTGGAGTCCCAGGATCCAGCCCCACATTGGGCTCCCTGCATGGAGCCTGCTTCTCTCTCAGTCTGTGTCTCTGCTTCTCTCCTTGTCTGTGCCTCTCATGAATAAATAAAATCTTAAAAAAAAAAAAAGAAAATAACTTGTAGGTTTTCAAACAGCTCATTTTAACTCTTACTAAAATTCTATTGGTCCAATTACTTTGACTTTTGTATTGTTATTCATGTTTATACATTTTAAAAATTGTATATATTCCTTTTTTCCTACTAAAACATTTTATTTTTTTAAAGATTTATTTATGATAGACATAGAGAGAAAGGCAGAGACACAGGCGGAGGGAGAAGCAGGCTCCATGCCGGGAGCCTGACGTGGGACTGGATCCTGTGTCTCCAGGATCACGCCCTGGGCCAAAGGCAGGCGCTGAACCACTGAGCCACCCAGGGATCCTCTCCTATTGAAACATTTTAAAATCGGGTGAGCATTTGTGGTTCTAGGATTTAATTGTATTTTATAGATAAGCTTATGTTAGTCCTCTTCCCAAATGAGAAAAAAATGCATAGTAGTACATTTTTATAATACTATTTTTAAAGCTTGTTACATTTAGTTCACAGAATTGTCCTTTATTTTTAAAGTATAACTATACTTTTATTAGTATAGTAAGTGTGACAAGTGATAGTGGCTAATTTTTTTTTTTTTTGGTATGATGTTCTTTACAAATAAACAAACAACAAAAATAAATAAAACCAAAATCCCTAACAATTATACAGGTCAATTTCCTCTTTTTTTAAGGATTTTTGATATCTTATTGCTCTAGATGAAGCATAAAATTAAGAAGTCATTTGCATATTATAAATGTTCTCAATTGGTATGCTAAAGTTAATTCATTTCAAAACCTTTCCAGGTGACCAAAAGATTTGAAATACTATTACAGTTTAATTTGACAAATAGCCAATTAAACTGAAGAAGCCAAGAAATATATTTGTAGTGATATTTTTTAAATTCCAGGTATAAATCTAGTAGTGAATAATCACATCAAGCTGATTACAAACAATTAACAAGTTTCTTTCATATAGATACTAGATCATTGCCTTATGAGCCCATATTGGAATGTGTGCCCAGGGCAGTAAACCATTTAATTCAAGTAGTGACTAGGTACTGAAATGACTGAATAAGAATGCATTATTTGTAGAAATATTTATAAAAGATGGAAAACATTGCTATAATTAGTAATTAAGTGATAATTATTTTGGGCTTCTTGTACATTCTTGTACATTTATTCCTTTAATAGTACCAAATTCCTACAATGATGTTAGAATTTCAAAGAATATTAACACAAAAGATTTAGGTGCCACTGCTCTAGTCCATGGTGTGGCATGTGAATGTGCTTGTGTTAAGGCCACCTCAAAATAGTTCTACATACAATGCACAAACACACATATAGACTAATTGTTGCAAAGGTATTAGGAACCTGAAACACAGACATGTGGAAAGTTAGGTGAAAAGATATGCATCAATAATGCTTTGCACCCTAGAAAGCATACCTTGCTCTATGTGGTAAGTGCTGGGTGTGTATTTAAAGGGATTATAATTGAGCATCTGCCTTCAGCTCAGGTTGTGATCCCCAGGTCCAGGTCCAGAGACTGAGTCTCTTATTGGGCCCCCGCAGGGAGCCTGCATCTTCCTCTGCCTGTGTCTCCACCTCTCTCTCTGTGTTTCTCATGAAAAAATAAATAAAATATTAAACAAACAAACATTCACAGCCTAGGAGAGAGGTATTGAGTAACCTATTAAAATACAGCAGGGGGGCAGCCCCATTGGCCCAGCGGTTTAGCACTGCCAAAGGCCTTAAGTTAAGTGCTAGAAGGAAACTTAAGTCCTGTGCCAACACTAGTGGAATGTGAGCAGGCACAAAGAGATCTTAGGAGACCTAGAATTAAAACAGTGAGTCTCCCAGAGAGAGAAAGAGAGAGAGAGAGAGAGAGAGAGAGAGAGTCTCCCAGAAACAGAGAGCGAGCCCCGGGCATGATCCTGGAGACCCAGGATCGAGTCCCACGTCGGGCTCCCTGCATGGAGCCTGCTTCTCCCTCTGCCTGTGTGTCTGCCTCTCTCCTTCTCTCTCACTCTCTGTGCCTCTCATGAATAAATAAAATAAAATCTTAATAATAAATAAATAAAAAATAAAAATAAAATATGGCAGGGTCTAACTGCCAGATAGAAATAGAGGAAATGGTAATTTTCATTTTACTTTTGTAGTAAATAAATAAATAAACCTGGCTGTGATCCAAGTAAAATATAAATTATCAATTAATATATGGGAGGAAGCAGAATCTGGCAATTTTACTTCTGATTCACCGTCACTCCCAAGAACCACACACACACACACACACACACACATGCACACACACAGATATATATGAAAAACAGACCAAAGAAATCCACAAATGCATACACACACACAGGTGCACATGAAAGACACACAAATAATAATAATAATAAATCACAGACACATACACACAACTATATAAAGAACTTCTAAACTTTGAGACCAGAAAGAATTGGAAGGAAAAGTGGAAAAGATCCTAAGGGCCACTGTGAAAGATGTATGCAAGTCCTACCCCAAACCTGGATTAAGATCCACAGGAATAGTAGATAATTCTCCAGGAAATTTGGGGATTCAGAAGCAGAGGAGATTTGTACCCCACTTCTTTCTGTGATTCTGGGCAATGGCAGGCTCCCAGGCCTTCTTTACATCACAGTGGTGAAATCAACAGAGGAGACACAGCTGAGTGGGACATAACTGTACCAAAGTGACAATATATAATTGTGAGGAAGCACTACTAACTACTGGCATTCTTCTAAGGAGAGGAGAGAGTGACCATAATTTAAGGTTCTAAAAAAAAAAAATTTAAGGTTCTGTCATGGATTGCACACAGAAAAAAATACCTGGGAGAGATAGCTAGCAGATTCGAGAGGTACTCTGTGCACATGTGTGCTGCCAGGAGATACAGAGTGGAAGATTAACTTGATAAGATGAAGATGAGAGTATCTCAGTGCTTGATTGTGCAGTAAAGTGAGGAGAGATTAAGAATTCATCCACGTGTTCATCTCAGCTGATGTAGGTTTAGAAAGTCATTGCCTTTCCAAAGACCAGACACATCTATTTGATATCATAATGCCAGATCGGACAACAGGACAAAGAAAAGAAAAATACTTAGAATTTTGAATTTATGATTACAAAATAACTCATTTTATTGCACTTCTCAGATATCACGTTTTTCACAAATTGAAGGTATCAGACTGCAGTGAAGGAAGTAACAACAGATGTGGTAGAAATAGCAGGAGAACTAGAATTAGAAGTAGAGCTGGAAGCTGTGACTGCATGGCTGCAATCTCATGATAAAAATCTAAAGGCTAAGGAGTTGCTTCTTATGGATGAGCAAAGAAAGCATTTTCTGGAGATGGAATCTACTTCTGGTGAAGATGCTGTGAAGATTGCTGGAATGACAACAAAGAATTTAAAGCATTACACAAACTTAGCTGATAAAGCAGCAGCAGGGTTTGAGAAGATTGACTCCAGTTTTGAAAGAAATTCTACTCTGCATAAAATGCTGTCCAACAGCATCACATGCTATAGTGAAACTGTTCATGAAAGGATGAGTCAATTGATGCTGCAGACTTGACTGTTGTCTCATCTTAAGAAATTGCCACAACCATCCCTGCCTTCAGTGACTACCACTCTCATCAGACAGCAGCCATCAGCTTCAGAGAAAGACCCTCCACCAGCAGAATGATTGTGACTTACTGACAGGTCAGATGATGATAGCATTTTTTAGCAACAAGGTATTTTTAAAATTAAGCCTCATACATTGCTTTCTTAGACAAAATGCTATTGGACAGGACACTAAATAGAACACAATTTAGTGTCAACATGACTTTTACATGCACTGGGAAATCAAAAATTGATTTAACCTCCTTGTAATGTTTTCTTTATTGTAGTGGTCTGGGACCAAACCAGACCATATCTCAGAGGTAAGCCTGTAAATGTTTTACATTGAGGGTGACTTCCTTTATTTCTATTCAAAGGATAATACTTTGAAGAAATCCATTTAACTGACAAATATAAAAGAAAAACCAAAACATGTCCTTTAAAATTTTTTTTAAAGTTATTTATAGATTGGGATTGGGTGAAAAAGTCAGAATGCCAACATTACTGATATCAAAAATGAATACTCAGCAATAAACCTGTAAGAGTATGAGTTAACCAATAAAATATATTTAAATGCAGGATGGTCATTGAGTTATACATTTTATTGTTTATTTTATAAATATAAATTTAAAAATCTATCAATGGAGCCATTAGAAATCGTAAAATATAACATGACAATATTTATTTAAAATTGTCTTATTGGAAATTAACTTGTATAGCCTGCATAATCTGGAAAAAATATTGAATGAGTCTAGAATATATTCTATTTTGCTCAGATTTCAATTCTTAGATTCCCCTTTAGGTCATTTTCAATAGTGAATCACAGATTCTTTTTTTTTTTTTTTTTTTTTTTTGCGTAATCCATCCACCGCTACTCTTTTTTGTTCTAATTGTCATTGGTCATGCTGATAATTATTTGGGTTTCAATAAGTATCGGGTCTTCTTATTTTTGTGAAAAATGAAACAAAATAGGCTTTTGTTTCATTTAGAGTTCAGTTGCAAGCAGGATATAAAACTCTGGAGATCTTGCATTTGAGCACTGTGAAAAGATTACTTCCATAGTTTTGTCATCAACTGCTAAACTAGGAGCCAAGCATGCCCAGATTATGTCAAGAGAAATGATTCCAATTCCAATATGAAGAGTTTGAAGAACCAGACATGGGGATGATACCTGAATTATCTATTTTTGCATGTTATCTTTCATCATACTAAAAACCCAGAAAGTGATTTAAGTAAGTAATATTATATTCTTTTTTGAGAGGCCAGTAAGTGACTCCTATGACACTACTTATAGTTTGATCAGTAATACATAATAGGGCTCTTTCCATCATGATTTAAAAGCTTATTTCCTCTATTCTTCTAGAAGAGAAAGAGCAGTAGTTAGATTATCCCTCAGGAAGTGGTTGTTTGGGCAGATATAATAGAAAGGATACATACATACACATTGATAATAAGACTAAGTATACGCTTCAGTCTCTGCCAGTATTAAGCCATATCTGCCAGTAACAGATTGTAAGATTGTTATAATATTAACAGATGAGTAGAACAGTCATTATCATCTTCTAACAGGAATGTCTATGGGTCTCTCGGGAAGAGAGCTGAGGGAAAATATTTTGGTTAAGGTAGTGTTAAAGTATCTGAAGTTTATCTAGTTTTAACATTAGAATCCTATTTGCTTTCTATCATCTTAGAAGGTTTAGGATCATTTCAGCAGCGAGAATTGGGTATGAATGTATGAATGTATGTATGTATGGATGGATGGATGGATGGATGGATGGATGGATGTATTTAGGAGAGCAGCATACCTTTAGAAGACATAAGCCTGCCATATTTTCTGTTATTCTGGATGAACTGTGGCTAATTTATCCCTAATATGATGAGTTGTCTCAGTTTTTATTAACATCCATTTGAGATGATTTTTCAAGAGAGACATTTTATCTTTGCCAGATTATATCTTGGAGTTTATAGTTTGATACTTTCCACACTTTTCTTTCCTCTTAATTTTGTGCCAAATTTTGTGCCTTTCTCCTACAGTCCTTCAACCAGTCCATATATTTTATCAGAGATTCCTGTATAAAAGCATCAGTCAGGGTGGCCCCAAGTCGCTCAGCGGTTTAGCGCTGCCTTTGGCCCAGGGTGTGATCCTGGAGACCCGGGATCGAGTCCCTGCATGGAGCCTGCTTCTCCTTCTGCCTCTCTCTCTTTGTATGTCTATCATTAATAAACAAATAAAATCTTTTTAAAAAAATCAGTGTGGTTTCCTTAATATAAAATATGCCAAAGCATTTCTCTTTCATAAACATACAAATAAAATGGTTTTGTATTAATCAGAAATCCTAAATAGGTAGTTCATGGAGAAGCCTTATTAAAGGCCAAATTTCTCAATGCTAAAATCTAATGAATTGAGTCACATTTTTTTTAAGTTTTTGTTTAAATTCTACTTAACATAGTGTGATATTAGTTTCAGGTGTACACTATAATGATTCCACTATTTCATACAACACCTGGTGTTCATCACAACAAAGCACTCCTTAATCTGCATCACCTACTTAACCCATCTCCTCACCTACATCCCCAGTGGCAACCACCTGTTTGTTTTCTATAGTTAAGAATCTGTTTCTTGGCTTGCATCTCTCTGTCTTTTTTTCCCCCTATGCTTGTTTTGCTTCTTAAATTCTACACATGAGTGAAATCATATGGTTGTTTGTCTTTCTCTGACTGATTTACTTCATTTAGCATAATCTCTAATTCTATTCATGTTATTGCAAATGGCAAGATTTCATTCTCTTTATGGCTGAGTAATACTCCATTTTTGTGTGTGTATATGTATATACATATACACACATATATATGTATATATACATACATATATACACACATACACACATACACACGTGTATATATATATATATATATGTATACAATATATAGGTGTGTTTGTGTGTATGTGTGTGTATGTGTGTACCACCTCTTCTTTATGCATTTTTACAGTCAGTGGACATTGGGCAGTTTCCATAGTTTAGCTATTGGAGATAATGCTGCTATAAATATTGGGGTAATGTATCCCTTTGAATTAGTAATGTTGTATTCTTTGGGTAAATATCTAGTAGTACAATTGCTGGATGATAGGCTAGTTCTATTTTTTAACTTTGTAAGGAAACTCCATATTGTTTTCCAGAGTGGCTGCACCAGTTTGCATTCCTACCAACAGTGCAAGAGGATTTCTTTTTCTCCACATCCTCACCAAAACCTTTTGTTTCTTGTGTTGTGTCTTTTCACCTGTCTATTGGTCATCTGTATGTCTTCTTTGGAAAAAATGTCTATTCATGTCTTCTGCCCATTTTTAATGGGATTATCCTTTTGAGAGGTGTTGAGATTTACAAGTTCTTTATATGTTGGATACTTCACTAGATATGTCATTTACAGATATCTTCCCCCATTTCATAGTTTGCCTTTTAGTTTTGTTGATTGTTTCCTCACTATGTAGAAGCTTATTATTTTGATGATGACCCAGTAGTTTAGTTTTGCTTTTGTTTCCCTTGTCTCAGGAGACATACCTAGAAGAAAGTCGTTATGGCCATCATCAAAGAGATTATTTGCTGTGTTCTCCTCTAGCATTTTATGGTTTTAGGTTTCATATTTAGGTCTTTTAATCCATTTTGAAGTTATTTTTGTGTTTAGTGTAAGAAAATGGTCTGGTTTCATTTTTTTTTTTTTTGCATGTAGCTGTCCAATTTTCTTGTTGAAGAGACTGCCTTTTTTCCATTGGATATTCTTATTGTAATCTTATTACAAACAATCTTGTTTTTGGCGCAGTTGTAAATGGGTTTCCTTAATTTCTCTTTCTGCTGCTTCATTATTGTTGTATAGTAATGAATAGATTTCTGTATATCAATTTTGTATCCTGAGACTTTATTGAATTTTTTAAGCCATTTTAGCTGTTATTTGATGTAATCTTATGGATATCATGTTGTCTGCCAATAGTGAAAGTTTCACTTCTTACTTGCCCATTTGAATGCCCTTTCTTTCTTTCTTTCTTTCTTTCTTTCTTTCTTTTTTTCCTTTTCTTTTTCTTTTTTTCTGATTGCTGTACTTAGCTCTTCAGGTACCATGGTAAATAACACTGGTGAGAATGGACATCCCTGTCTTGTTCCTGACCAAAGAGGAAAGCTCTCAGTTGTTGCCCATTGTGGATGATAATAGCTGTGGTTTTTAACATATGGCCTTTATATTGTTGAAGCACGTTTCTTCTCAGCCTACCTTGGTGAGGGTTTTCAATCATGAACGGATATTGTACTTTGTCAGATGCTTTTTCTGCGTCTGTTGAAATGATCACATGGTTCTTATCCTTTCTTTTATTAATGTGGTGTATCACCCTGATTGATTTGTGAATATTGACCCAAGCGTGCAACCCAGGAATAAATCCCATTTGATTATGATGAGTGATTTTTTTAATGTATTGTTTTGGATCCGGTTTGCTAGTATTTTATTGGGAACTTTTGCATCCGTGTTCATCAGGGATATTGGCCTGTAGTTCTCTTTTTTAGTAGAATCTTTATCTGGTTTTGGTATCAGGGTAATACCGGCCTCATAGAATGAATCTGGAAGTTTTTCTCCCTTTTCTATTTTTTTTTGGAAAAGAATGAGAAGAATAGGTATTAGCTCTTGTTTAAATGTTTGGTAGTTTTCACCTGAGAAAACATCTGGCCTTGGACTTTTGTTTGTTGGGATTTTTTTGATCACAGATTCAATTTCTTTGCTGGTTATCAGTTGTTCAAGTTTTCTATTTAGTGTGATTGGTTTATCTGTTTCTAGGCATTTGTCCCTTTCTTCTAGGTTGTCCAATATGTTGGCATGTAGTTTTTCATAATATTCTCTTATAATTGTTTGTATTTCTGTGATGTTGGTTGTCTCTCCTCTTTCATTTGTGATTTTCTTTGGGTCCTTTCTCTTTTCTTTTTCATATATTTGTCTTGCAATTTCAGAATATGTTGTAATCCATTGCCTATAAATAGCCAATGAGTCCTAATAATACTTTTTAGATGGTTGGCCTTGGATAATCCTCAAATATTTAAGCTTTTCCTTGAAGAAGAACCTCTCTTCCACTGACAGGATATAGCTAATATCATGGAAGTTTTATAAAATTTTAGGTTTTTCTTGGAGATCATGTATTCATTATCAGTTTTTTAAAAAGGTTATATTAACAAAAAAATTAAAAAGAAGTTCTAGACATTCTCATAACTCTATAGATCAGAAGAATTAAAAAGTCAATGCCTCCATATTAAATCAGTGGAAACTACAAGGAAATTATTTTTAATTTTCTGTTTTAATTTTTTTTAAATAAGATGGGATTTCTTAGCCTATTCAGCTTGCTATAACAAAGCACCAGAGACTGTGTAGCTTATAAAAATTAAAAACAAAACAAAACAAACAACAACAAAAATCCCATACCAGAATATTTCCAAATACAGGAATTCCAGTGTTCCAAATAAGAACACAAGGAGACCCACTGCAAAACACATTATAATTTAAATGAAAATGTTAAAGACAAGAAGAAAATATTAAAAATAACAATAAAAATTAATTAAAAAAAAAACAAAAAACAAAAACATACTTATCTATAAAAAAAAAAAAAATAACAAGAGGAAGCCAAGTGTTAAATACAAAGAAACTCCCATAAGACTGCAAATTTTTCAGCAGAAGCTGAAAGAAAAAATTCCAATCAAGACTACTCTACCCAGTAAAGTTATTGTTCAGAAGTGAAGCTGAGATAAAGAGTTTTTCAGAGAAGCAAAGGCTAAAAGAGTTTATCACTACTAAACTAGCCTTACAAAATGTGTTAAGGGATTTAGGCTGAAAATAATGGGTGCTAAAGGTAACAAGAACATATATGAAAGAATAAATCTCAATGGAAAGGTAAAGGTAATAAAAGTAGTGGATTAATTATTTATAAAACTAATATTAAGGTTAAAAGACAAAAATAGTAAAAAATAATAACTATCATTACCACAATTTGTTAAGGGATACACAAGATAGAAAGATTTAAAATGTGATATCAGGAGCATAAAATGTTTTTGGTGGGGAGGAATAAATATGTTGAATTTACAATGGGATCAAACTGAAGTTCTTATCAACTTAAAATAGACTATTACAGATATAAGTTGCTACATGTAAACCTCATGATAACCATGAAATAAAAACATTTAGTAAATACACAAGATAAAAAGAAAGGTATGTAAGCATAACACTAAAGAAAGTCATCAAACCACAGAGGAAGAGAGCAAGAGAAGAAAGACGAGCAAAGAAGAACAACAAAATAGCCAGAAAACAATTAACAAAATGGCAATAAGCACATATCTATTAATAATTTACTTTAAATATAAATGGACTAAATCCTCCATTTGACCAACATAGAGTGACTGGGTGAATTAAAAAAGAAAGAGAATAGAAAAAAAAAAACTGTCTATAAGCTGCCTACAAGAAACTGACTTTAGATGTAAGGACACACACATACTTAAAGAGATGGCATGGACAGATACTTCACGTAAAAAAAATAAAAAGAAAACTAGACTATCTATTCTTCTATCAGCCAGGTTGGCTATAAAATAAACTGTAATAGAAGACAGAAGGGTTTTACATAATGGTAAAGGGGTCAATCCAGCAAGAAGACATAACATATATAAATCTTTATGCACCCAGCATAGGAGTGCCTAAACTTATGAAGCAAATATTAACACCTAAAGGGAGAAATAAATGGCAAAATTAGAATACAAGGGGATTTTAATAGTCCACTTACATCAATGAATAGGTCACCCAGATAGGAAGCCAATAAGGAAACATTGGCCTTAAATGACAAGTGAGATTAAATGAATTTAACAGATAATTTACAGAACATCCCGTCTAAAAGCAATAGAATTCACATTCTTTTCAAGTACACAGGATTATTTTCCAAGAGACATTGTATGTTAGGCCCCTGAATAAGTCTTAATAAATATAAGAGGATTGAAATTATTTCAAGCGTCTTTTCCAACCACAGTGGTATAAAACTAGAAGTTAATTACATGAAGAAAACTGGAAAACTGACAAATGTGGAAGTTAAATAACATGCCACTAACTAATTAATAGGTTAAAGAAGAAATAAAAAACACTTGGGACAAAAAATAGAAATGTAAAATACCAAAATTAATGATATGCAGCTAAACAGTTCTTTTTTCTTTTTTTTTTTTTTTTAGATTTTATTTATTCGTTCATGAAACACACACACACAGAGAGGCAGAGACACAGGCAGAGGGAGAAACAGGCTCCATGCAGGACCCTGACATGGGACTCAATCCTAGGTCTCCAGGATCACACCCTGGGCTGAAGGTGGCGCTAAACCCCTGAGCCACCCAGGCTGTCCTAAAACAGTTCTAATAGGGAAAATTATAGCAATAAATGCCTACTTGAAGGAACAAGTCTCAAATAACCCGAAATTACATCTGAAGGACCTACCAAAAAGGAACAAAACCCAAAATTAGAAGAAATAAATAGTAAACATTAGAGCATAAGTGCATAAGTAAACACAACAGAAACTAAAAAGAAAATCAGAAAAAAATCAATGAAACTTAGAGTTGGTTCTTTGACAATATAAACAAAATTGGCAGATCTTTCACTAGACTCAATAAAAAAAGAGAGTGAAGCCTCAAGTGGAATCAGAAATGAAAGAGGAGATGTTACAATCGATACCACAGAAATAGAGAATCATAAGAGGCTACTTTCATTAATTATATGCTAACAAACTAGACAAGCTAGAAGTAACAGATAAATTCCTAGGAACATAGGAATTTCTATGGCTGAATCATGATGAAATAGGAAATCTGAACTGACTGATAATTAGAAAGGAGATTGAATCCGTAATCAAAAATCTCTCAACACAAAAGATTAGGAGCAGAAGGCTTCACTGGTAAATTTTACCAAGCATTCAAAATTTAATACCAATCTTTCTGAAGAAGAAGAAGAAGAAGAAGAAGAAGAAGAAGAAGAAGAAGAAAGAAGAAAGCAGAAGCAGTAGAGGGAGAAACTCTTCCAAACTTATTTAATGAGGCCAGTATTACCATGATACCAAAACCAGATGAGGATGCCATAAAAAAAAGAAAATTATAGGCCAAGATCCTGACATATATAGGTACAAAAATTCTCATTAAAATATTAATAAACCAAATTCAGCAATACATTAAATGATCATACACGATGATCAAGTCGGATTTATTCCAAGAATGCAAGGATGTTTTGACATTCACAGCAGTTCATGTGATATACCACATTAACAAAATAAAGAACAAAAGTCATATAATCTCAAAAAATGCTAAAAAGCCTTGACAAAATTCAACATACATTTGTCATAAAAACACAAAAAGCAGGTATAGAGGGAATGTACCTCTACATAATAAAGGTCACAAATAACAAACTCACAGCTAAAGTTATATTCAGTGAAGAAAAGTGGATTTTTTTTTCAGAAACAAGACAAGGATCCCCATTCTTGCCACTTTTATTCAGCATTATATTGGAAATCCTTAGGCAAGGAAAATATATCAAAATCATCCAAATTGGAAAGGAAGAAGTAAAACTGTGACTATTTGTAGATGACATGGTATTATAGGTAAAAACCCTAAAAGAATCCATCAAAAACCTGTTTGAACTAATAAATGAATTCAGTTAAGGTGCAGGATAGTCAATAAATCAATTTTACTTCTATACACTAGTAATTAACTAGCAGAAAGTGAAATTAAAACAACTCCATTTATAATTGCATTAAAAAGAATAAATAAATATGTAGCTCAAGAGGTGCAAACCTGTATATTGAAGTATACAAAACATTGATGAATGATATTGAAGATGATACAAATTAATGCTCAGAGATTAGAAGAACTAATTTTGTTAAAATGTCCATATTACCCAAAGGAATCTATGGATTCGAGGTAATTCTTATCAAAATCCCAATGGCATTTGTCACAGAAATAGAACAAACAATCCTAAAATTTGAATGGATCCATAAGAAACCCTGAATAGACAAAACAATATTGAGAAAGAAGAGCAAAAATGGAAGCATCACTCTCCCTGAATTCAAATTTTATTACAAAACAGAGTAGTATTGGCATAAAAACTGACATCTAAATCAATGGAATAGAATAGATAGCTCCTAATAGAAACATGCAATTAATTTATGACAAAGGAGCCAAGAATAAGCAATGAGGAAAGGATAGTCTCTTAATAAATTGTGTTGGGAAAATTGGACAGTCACATGCAAAAGAATGAACTTACACCATACACAAAAATTAACTCAAAATGAATTAAAGAGTTGAACATAAACCCTGAAACCATAAAACTAGAAAAAAATATAAGTGGTAAGCTCCTTGATATAGTTCTTGGTGATAATTTTTTAACATGATAGGAAAGCAACAAAAACAGAAGTAAACAAGTGAGACTTCACCCAGCTAAAACTCTTCTACACAGTAAGGCAACCACCAAGAAAATGAGACAGCCTATTAAAGAACAGGAAACATTTACAAATTATATATCTGATAAGAGGCTTGTATCCAAAATATATAAAGAACTCCTATAATTCAATCACAAAAACAAAGCATCTGCTTAAAAAATGGACAGATCTGGGGCACCTGGGTGGTTCAGTCAATTAAGTGTCTCCCTTTGGCTCTGGTTATGATCCCAGGGTCCTGGGATGGAGCCCCATGGTGGGTTCCCTGCTCAGCAGGTAGTGTGCTTCTCCATCTCCCTCTGCTCCTCCCTCCTGCTTGTGCTCCCCCTCTGTCTCTCTCAAATAAATGAAATCTTAAAAAAAAATATATCTAAGTAGACATGTATCCAGAAAACACATGCAGATGGCCAACAGGTACATTTTAAAAGGATCTATATTATTAACCAAATCACCAGGGAAATGCAAATCAAAACTACAATGAGATTTTACCTCCATCTGTTAAATGGCTATTATCAAAAAGACAAGCAGCATCTGGGTGTCTCAGTCAGTTAAGCGTCTGCCTTTGGCTCAGGTCGTGATCTCAGGGTCCCAGATCAAGCCCCTGTGTTGCACTCCCTGCTCAGCAGGTAGTCTGCTTCTCCATCTCCCTCTGACCCTCCCCCTGTATTCTCTCTCTCTCTCTCTCTCTCTCTCTCAAATAAATAAAATCTTTTTATAAAAAAGACAATAAATAACAAATATTGGCAAGGATGCAAAGGAAAGAGAACCTTCATGCACTGGTAGAAGGAATGTACATTCATGCAGCCACTGTGGAAAACAGTATGGAGATCCCTCAAAAATTTAAAATAGAATTATCCTATCATCTAGCATTCTACTTCTGGCTATTTATCCAAAGAAAACAAAAGCACTAATTTGAAAAGATATTGCACCCCTATGTTCATTGCAACATTATTTACAATTGTTAAAATATGGAAACAGCCTAAGTATTTATGAATAGATGGATGGCTAAAGATATAGATGTAGATATAGAAGTTGGAAATAGTTCAGATTTAGCTCCAGACCATTACAATAAAGTGAATATTGGAAAAAGGAAGTCAAATGAAATTTTTGGTTTCCCAGTGAATATAAAAGTTGTGTTTACACTATAATGTAGTCTATTAAGCATGCAATATCATTATGTCTAAAAACAACAGTGTATACACCTTAATTAAAAAATACTTAATGGCTAAAAATGCTATTATCTGAGCTTTACACAAGCCATAATCACTGATCGTAGATCACCATAATACATTTAATAATAATGAAAGAATTAGAGATATTATGAGAATTAACAAAATATGGAACAAGGACATGAAGCGAATTAATGCCATTGGGAAAATGGGGCCAATCGACTTGCTTGATGCAGGGTAGCCAACACCTGCAATTTATTAAAAAATGCAATATCTGCAAAGTGCAATAAAGTGAAATATAATAAAATGAGATATGCCTGTACAGTGGAATATTATCCAGCCATTAAAAAGAATGAAATATTGCCATTGGCAATGCAAATGGACTTCAAGGGCATAATGCTAAGTGAAATAAGTCAGACAGAAAAAGACAAATATAGTATGATATTTCTGATATATATTAAACATTTTTTTTTCTAATTTGAGAATTACTTTTTAGACAATCACTAAACCTAGATAAAATAAGTTGAGGTTGCATCTTGTTATGCTAATTTTATCTTACATACAAGCTTTGAAATTTATTTTTAAAATATCAGTATATGTAAAAATGTCTTACTAATTTTTTGTTTATTGACCATCAATATTAGACATTAGAGCATTTCATATAATAGTAAACTACAATAAAGTTATTTTTATTCACTTAAAATAATTCTTGGTACCATATAATGTGATTACTGAGTCAAAAGATAAACATCATTCAAACACATATTTTCTATACTTTCAAGTAATTTTTTTATGAATTTATTTACTTATTTATGAGAGACATGAATAAATGGAGAGCGAGAGAGAGAGAGAGAGAGAGAGAGAGGCAGAGACACAGGCAGAAGGAGAAGCAGGCTTCTTGCAAGGAGCCTGATGCGGAACTCGATTCCAGGACCCCATAATCACGCTCTGAGCCAAAGGCAGATGCTCAACTTAAGGAGCCACCCAGGCATCCCTCAAGTAATTCTTTAATTAAAATTTTGTGGGTTTTTTGTTTGGTTGGTTGTTTTTAGAGAGAGAACATGGGGGAGGGGTGGCAGAGAGAGAGAGAGAGAGAGAGAGAGAGAGAGAGAGAGAGACAATATTAAGCAGACTCTATGTCCTGTGCCAAGCGTCTGACTGTGCCGAGAGTCTGACTCGGGGCTCAGTTTCACAACCCTGAAGTCATGACCTCAGCCTAAATCAAAAGGTGGATGCCTTAGTCTGAGCCACCCAAGTGTCCTTTAAAAATGTGTTTTGTTTTTTTTAAAGATTTTATTTATTTATTCACGAGAGACACAGAGAGAGAGAGAGAGAAAGAGAGAGAGGGGGGGGGGGGGAACAGACATGGGCAGAGGGAGAAGCAGGCTCCATGCAGGGAGCCTGACATGGGACTCGATCTGGGGTATCCAGGATCACACCCTGGGCTGAAGGCAGCGCTAAACTGGTGAGCCACTGGGCTGCCCTAAAAATGCGTGTTTAATTGAAGATTTGCTTAGTATTACATTTTAAGAATGGATATATGATTCTCCTACCTTTTTTTTTTTTATACAGGAAAGCAGTGGCTTTTCTGTTCTCAAAATTTAGAATATTCTTAGCCAACTATTAAGGACTAAATGTTTGTGTCTAATGCAAAATCCATATGTTGAAATCCCAGTCCACAATCTGATTGTATTTAGGAGATGGAGTCTTTGGGAAATTATTAGGACATGAGCATGAAGCCCTCACAAATAAGTGCCTTTATAAGAGGAAACCAGAGAGCTTGCTCTCCCTCTTTCTTGTTCTCTGCCCTGTTGAAGACACAACTAGAACTTAGCTAATTGCAAACAGGCACTGCATCTGGCATTGGTGCCTTAATCTTGGATTTCCTAGTCTCCAGGACTGTGAGAAATAAATTTCTCTTATTTATTTACTTTTTTTAATTTTTTTAAAATTTTTATTTATTTATGATAGTCATGGAGAGAGACGAAGGCAGAGACACAGGCAGAGGGAGAAGCAGGCTCCATGCACCGGGAACCCGACGTGGGATTCGATCCCGGGTCTCCAGGATCGCGGCCTGGGCCAAAGGCAGGCGCCAAACCGCTGCGCCACCCAGGGATCCCAAATTTCTCTTATTTAAACCATCCTTTTTTGGGTATTCTGTTATAGCAGCCTGAACCAACTAAGACAACAACATAATAGAATTTTCATTTATATAGATCAAGAGGGTGGAAAAAAGTTTGTTCTTCCTTCTGGAATATCTTGAACATGGGCTTATAAAAGAGAATATTATTTTTTATTATATGCAACCATACCACATAAAACCTATCCCTTTTAAGTTATACTCAATTTAAACACTATTTAAACTTCTAATCAGGATATGAGATTGGGCTTTTCCTTATATAAAGTGAAAATTTGCATTTGAGGTACATTGGATTGATAAATCTTTATAATTAAGAGATAAAAATTATAGGGTTATGTGTGTGTGTTCTCCAGATTACTTAGATATAGCAATAGTTTTCAACCCTAATATATCTTAGAACCACCTGGTGGTCTTACAAAAAATATTACTTTTGCTGACAAAAAAGTAAGTTAAAGGGGGAGAAGTGAAGACTGAGAATTGGTATAATTTACTAGAACTCCAAAAGATTTCATTGTGCAGTGAGGGTTAAGAACCGCCTGCCTATGTACAGGTAGATAATCGGACAGCATTTTTTTTTTTTTTTTAGTAAATCTTGCTTCTGGTGAGAGAGAGAGAGAGAGGGAGAGAGAGAGAGAGAAAATAGTTAATATTAGTTGAGGAAAGCTATTTTCTTTCCTTTGGTAAAAACATATTTGTTCTTTGTCCTAGGAAGGAAACAAATGTTGAGACTGAGGGAAATCATTTGGGACTAAAATGTATTTTGGGCCATTTCCCTTTCTGTCTATCTGGGTGAAACCTTGTGAACTATCATTTTCAATATTTCTTGGTAACCTTGAGGTACTTTAACAAAGGGTTGCCACACTTGCTTTATATACTCTCCATTTCCAGTATGAGCAAATTTAGATTCATTTTTCAAGTTTTTTTGCTGTAGCCAGAAAAATAAGAAAGCTTAGGCATCCACACTAAATTGTGTTTGTCTTTGCAGGGAGTACTAACAAGTTTGTTTAAGGTATTATAAGAGTTGTTGGGCCATTTTATTTTTGAGGCAGTGTAATGCCAGGACAAAAGTGCACAATCAGAAATATGTAATTTTTACATACGTCAGAGTGAGAATTCATTTTTATAAAAGTGCTCCACATTTATTACTTTATGCATTTGATTTGGCAAAATTCATTGCCATTTTCATGTACAATGCAATGCTAGTTTCAAATCTGTATATATTGAGTTTGAAAGGGTAGAAATGTGCTTGATGGATCTGTCAATAAACACCATTAGTACCAACTGTATATTTGATAATAATATATTATTAAAACAATGTCCCCATCACATTTTAACGAATCCATCATGCTTCCAGATGGTGAACATGAGATTCTGTTTTAAGTTAATATCATCTTAGTTTTGGTGAGATGATGTGTATAAATTGTAGCCTTAAGAATAACTGGAGCAAACAGAGCTGTCATTTCTCCTTTTCTAAGGAAGGAAGGAAAGGAAAAAAGGACAACTGGAATTCTCTAGGACCTGCTCCTCAAACATATTTGAAGAAAGAGAGCAGAACAATGAAGTAGGTAGGCTGTGGCAGACATGGAGATGCACTTCCTAAATTGTCTTCTCAGGTAGGGTGAGTTGGCTTGTTTTCTGTATGCATATGCAAGGGATACTCATCAGACACCCTCTAAACCCTCTGCCTCCTTCCATATTGACCCTGGCAGGGTCTTAAGCTACAGCTAATGAGGGAGAGAAGGAAGGAGTAGACTTGGGAAAGAGAGGGAGGAATGATAATGATTGCTTTTGAATTGCTAAAATCCTTAATTATGGGAGGGGCAAGATGCCAGATCCTGTCCTTTGAGGTTACATGGATACAATTCTGAGTTTCAATGTCATTTTGTGGATAAGGAGAAGTTTTACGATTGAATATGATGGAGATGCTGAAGACCAAAAAGAAGTTGTGTTTGCAACCTAAAGAATCTCACAAACTTTCATGTAAAAGGCTACTAAAATAAGTTAGGTATCTGAGGAATTTTTATCTCATTAAAAAGGAAGAAACACTCCACACTGATTACATTTTAAAAGGATGGTGGGAAAGAAAAATGTGTATGTGCCTTGATTAGGTCATGAGACAATTCAATATATTCGTCATTTATATTATGTCATGTATAAGCTTTATATGATGTATGAATATACGATATCTTTTAATAATTGTAAAGTATATAAATATCAATATCATGGAAACACCATGAGGGCTCAGGCTTCTTATATTTCCATTGAATGCTATAATACCAACTGTAGAAGCCTGAGCCCTCATGGTGATTCCGTGATATTGGTATTTATATAATACTTTAAAATTATCAAAAGATAACATGTTCAGTTTCTTACAGTTCCATTGAATGCCATAAACCTATTATCAAAAATATTATTTTTATTTATTAAATTATATGCTATAACATGTATAATCCTAATGTTTTTATTGGGTTATATTGTTTTCTTTCTTAACATATATTTCTTTTCTTAATGATCTAAACTTTGTTGCCAGTGTGTAGGTCTGTAACTCAACTTACTTTTTTTTTTTTTCAACTTACTTTTTAGACCAAACCCATTGCTCTTCTGCTTACATTTATAAATTATTTTTTTCCATATTGTAAATTTGTTCCAAACTATATAGTGCATTATAATGTTTTACTGTTCTCTATTTGAACAACGTAGTTATTTATTTGTTTTTTATTTAAGTAGGCTCCACAGTCAGCATGAAGCCTAATGAGGTGCTTGAACTCATGACCCTGAGATTGAGACCTGGGCTGAGATCAGAAGTTGGATGCTCAACCAACTGAGCCACCCTAGTGCCCCTCAACAATGTAGTTTTAAATACTGAATTTTATCGCAAGACTTTTGAATGTTTTGGATGTGTCTTGTAATTTGTTGCTGTCATCTGTATCAGATGATGTTGTTTTAAAAAAAGATCTAGTCAATCTCCCTTGAGTTCACAGTGCAGCTACGGAAAGCTTACAACCTCTCATATCAAGCACTTTTGCTTCTTTCCTCTGGCTTTACTATCTAAAGGCTTGCTTGAGAATTTTGGGGATTCACTTAGCCCTCATGTACAGGATCATACTAGGGATTTCATGTTCCTCAACCAATGAGAGACAAGAGTTGACAGACATAACTCCTAGCCTCTCTATTCCATACAATTCTGATAGGAGCTGCTCAAAGAATTCCCAGCAGGATTGAGTCCAGTTACTCACACTGATCACTTTTTCATTGGAACACTATTGGCTGGTCTCTCCTTACTTTGTCAATTCTCTATTATTACTTGTACTTTCTAGTATCACCTCCCAAATGAAGTACCTGCCTTCCAGTGCCTGGATGTGCTTTCCAGGGAATCCAAATCAGGACAAGATCTTCTTCCATTTTTGTGTCACTGGCTCGTTTTCCTTCAGAATTAGCCTTAAGTAACATAGTACGCTGAATAATCGTCTCTCAAAGATGTTCACATCATAATTCATGGAATATGTGAATATGTTACCTTACATGGTAAAAGGGACACATGATTAAGTTAAGGTTTTTAAAATGAGATTGTCCTGAATTATCCAGGTGGTTCCCATGTTATCACGAAGATACTTACAGTGAAGAAGAATCAGAGAAGAGTAAGAGAAGAGAGACTGGAAATAGAAGACACAGTAGAAAAGATTGTATATTTCGGGTTTTGAAGATGGAAGAAGGACCACAAAACAAGGAATGTAGGGTGACATCTGGAAATTGAAAGGGCAAGGAAACAGTTTTTCATAGATCCTCCAAAGGAATGCAGCCCTGTAGACTGCACTCTTAGACTTCAGATCTCCAGAAGTATATGGCACTTAATTTGTGTTTTACGTTGTAGTATTTGTGATAATAAGTTACAGCAACAATAGGAAACTAATACAAATGTCTCTACTTAAAAAGTTTTTCGGGGGATCCCTGGGTGGCGCAGCGGTTTGGCGCCTGTCTTTGGCCCAGGGCGGATCCTGGAGACCCGGGATCGAGTCCCACGTCGGGCTCCCGGTGCATGGAGCCTGCTTCTCCCTCTCCCTCTGCCTGTGTCTCCGCCTCTCTCTCTCTCGCTCTGTGTATCTCTGATGAATAAATAAATAAAATCTTTAAAAAAAAAGTTTTTCTTTATCCCCTTAACTATAGAAAATTTCCCTCAAACAACATATGGAAAATATGATCTGGTTTTGTTCTGTCCCATAGTAAGTGTCCTGCATTAAGTCAAAAATAAGGATTTCATGCACCTTTATTTTACTATTTATAGTATTATTGTCACTCAGTATTATGGAAAAATCTATGTTCCCATCTCTAACTTATGATTCACATTTAAAGATTTATTTTTTTTAATTAATTTTTATTGGTGTTCAATTTACCAACATACAGAAAAACACCCAGTGCTTATCCCGTCAAGTGTCCACCTCAGTGCCCGTCACCCATTCCCCTCCAACACCCGCCCTCCTCCCCTTCCACCACCCCTAGTTCGTTTCCCAGAGTTAGGAGTCTTTATGTTCTGTCTCCCTTCCTGATATTTCCCAACATTTCTTCTCCCTTCCTTTATATTCCCTTTCACCATTATTCATATTCCCCAAATGAATGAGAACATACACTGTTTGTCCTTCTCCGATTGACTTATTTCACTCAGCATAATACCGACCAGTTCCATCCACGTTGAAGCAAATGGTGGGTATTTGTCGTTTCTAATTGCTGAGTAATATTCCATTGTATACATAAACCACATCTTCTTTATATATTCATCTTTTGAAGGACACCGAGGCTCCTTCCACAGTTTGGCTATTGTGGCCATTGCTGATAGAAACATCGGGGTGCAGGTGTCCCGACGTTTCATTGCATCTGAATCTTTGGGGTAAATCCCCAACAGTGCAATTGCTGGGTCGTAGGGCAGGTCTATTTTTAACTCTTTGAGGAACCTCCACACAGTTTTCCAGAGTGGCTGCACCAGTTCACATTCCCACCAACAGTGTAAGCGGGTTCCCTTTTCTCCGCATCCTCTCCAACATTTGTGGTTTCCTGCCTTGTTAATTTTCCCCATTCTCACTGGTGTGAGGTGGGATCTCATTGTGGTTTTGATTTGTATTTCCCTGATGGCAAGTGATGCAGAGCATTTTCTCATGTGCATGTTGGCCATGTCCATGTCTTCCTCTGTGAGATTTCTCTTCATGTCTTTTGCCCATTTCATGATTGGATTGTTTGTTGCTTTGGTGTTGAGTTTAATAAGTTCTTTATAGATTTTGGAAACTAGCCCTTTATCTGATATGTCATTTGCAAATATCTTCTCCCATTCTGTAGGTTGTCTTTTAGTTTTGTTGACTGTATCCTTTGCTGTGCAAAAGCTTCTTATCTTGATGAAGTCCCAATAGTTCATTTTTGCTTTTGTTTCTTTTGCCTTTGTGGATGTATCTTGCAAGAAGTTACTGTGGCCAAGTTCAAAAAGGGTGTTGCCTGTGTTCTCCTCTAGGATTTTGATGGAATCTTGTCTCACATTTAGATCTCTCATCCTTTTTGAGTTTATCTTTGTGTATGGTGAAAGAGAGTGGTCCAGTTTCATTCTTCTGCATGTGGATGTCCAATTTTCCCAGCACCATTTATTGAAGAGACTGTCTTTCTTCCAATGGATAGTCTTTCCTCCTTTATCGAATATTAGATGACTGTACATATCAGGGTCCACTTCTGGGTTCTCTATTCTGTTCCATTGATCTATGTGTCTGTTTTTGTGCCAGTACCACACTGTCTTGATGACCACAGCTTTGTAGTACAACCTGAAATCTGGCATTGTGATGCCCCCAGCTATGGTTTTCTTTTTTAAAATCCCCCTGGCTATTCGGCGTCTTTTCTGATTCCACACAAATCTTAAAATAATTTGTTCTAACTCTCTGAAGAAAGTCCATGGTATTTTGATAGGGATTGCATTAAACGTGTAAATTGCCCTGGGTAACATTGACATTTTTACAATATTAATTCTGCCAATCCATGAGCATGGAATATTTTTCCATCTCTTTGTTACTTGCTCAATTTCTTTCAGAAGTGTTCTATAGTTTTTAGGGTATAGATCTTTTACCTCTTTGGTTAGGTTTATTCCTAGGTATCTTATGCTTTTGGGTGCAATTGTAAATGGGATTGACTCCTTAATTTCTCTTTCTTCAGTCTCATTGTTAGTGTATAGAAATGCCATTGATTTCTGGGCATTGATTTTGTATCCTGCCACGCTACCAAATTTCTGTATGAGTTCTAGCAATCTTGGGGTGGAGTCTTTTGGGTTTTCTATGTAGAGTATCATGTCATCGGCGAAGAGGGAGAGTTTGACTTCTTCTTTGCCAATTTGAATGCCTTTAATGTCTTTATGTTGTCTGATTGCTGAGGCGAGGACTTCCAGAACGATGTTGAACAGCAGTGGTGAGAGTGGACATCCCTGTCTTGTTCCGATTCTTAGGGGAAAGGATCCCAGTGCTTCCCCATTGAGAATGATATTTGCTATGGGCTTTTCGTAAATGGCTTTTAAGATGTCGAGGAAAGTTCCCTCTATCCCAACACTCTGAAGGGTTTTGATCAGGAATGGATGCTGTATTTTGTCAAATGCTTTCTCTGCATCTAATGAGAGGATCATATGGTTCTTGGTTTTTCTCTTGCTGATATGATGAATCACATTGATGGTTTTACGAGTGTTGAACCAGCCTTGTGTCCCAGGGATAAATCCTACTTGGTCATGGTGAATAATTTTCTTAATGTGTTGTTGGATCCTATTGGCTAGTCTCTTGTTGAGAATTTTTGCATCCATGTTCATCAGGGATATTGGTCTGTAATTCTCCTTTTTGGTGGAGTCTTTGTCTGGTTTCGGAATTAAGGTGATGCTGGCCTCATAGAACGAATTTGGAAGTACTCCATCTCTTTCTATCTTTCCAAACAGCTTTAGTACAATAGGTATGATTTCTTCTTTAAACGTTTGATAGAATTGCCCTGGGAAGCCATCTGGCCCTGGACTCTTGTTTCTTGGGAGGTTTTTGATGACTGCTTCAATTTCCTCCCTGGTTATTGACCTGTTCAGGTTTTCTATTTCTTCCTGCTCCAGTTTTGGTAGTTTGTGGCTTTCCAGGAATGCGTCCATTTCTTCTAGATTGCCTAATTTATTGGCGTAGAGCTGTTCATAATATGTTTTTAAAATCGTTTGTATTTCCTTGGTGTTGGTAGTGATCTCTCCTTTCTCATTCATGATTTTATTAATTTGAGTCTTCTCTCTCTTCTTTTTAATAAGGTTGGCTAATGGTTTATCTATCTTATTAATTCTTTCAAAGAACCAACTCCTGGTTCTGTTGATCTGTTCCACAGTTCTTTTGGTCTCGATATCATTGAGTTCTACTCGAATTTTAATTAACTCTCTTCTTCTGCTGGGGGTGGGGTCTATTTGTTGCTTTTTCTCTAGTTCCTTTATGTGTAAGGTGAGCTTTTGAATTTGAGATCTTTCCAGTTTTTGAATGGATGCTTGTATTGCGATGTATTTCCCCCTCAGGACTGCTTTTGCTGCATCCCAAAGATTTTGAACGGTTGTATCTTCATTCTCATTAGTTTCCATGAATCTTTTTAATTCTTCCTTAATTTCCTGGTTGACCTTTTCATCTTTTAGCAGGATGGTCCTTATCCTCCACGTGTTTGTGGTCCTTCCATACTTCTTGTTGTGATTAAGTTCTAATTTCAAGGCATTATGGTCTGAGAATATACAAGGGACTATCCCGATCTTTTGGTATCGGTTCAGACCTGATTTGTGACCCAGTATGTGGTCTATTCTGGAGAAAGTTCCATGTGCACTTGAGAAGAATGTGTATTCAGTTGAGTTTGGATGTAAAGTTCTGTAGATATCTGTGAAATCCATCTGGTCCAGTGTATCATTTAAAGCTCTCGTTTCTTTGGAGATGTTGTGCTTAGAAGACCTATCCAGCGTAGAAAGAGCTAGATTGAAGTCACCAAGTATAAGTGTATTATTATCAAGGTATTTCTTGAGTTTGGTTATTAATTGGTTTAAATATTTGGCAGCTCCCACATTCGGGGCATATATATTGAGGATTGTTAAGTCCTCTTGTTGGATAGATCCTTTGAGTATGAGATAGTGTCCCTCTTCATCTCTCACTATAGTCTTTGGGGTAAATTTTAATTTATCTGATATAAGGATGGCAACCCCTGCTTTCTTTTGAGGACCATTTGAATGGTAAATGGTTCTCCAACCTTTTATTTTCAGGTTGTAGGTGTCCTTCTGTCTAAAATGAGTCTCTTGTAGACAGCAAATAGATGGGTCCTGCTTTTTTATCCAGTTTGAAACCCTGCACCTTTTGATGGGGTCATTAAGCCCGTTCACTTCAGAGTTACTATTGATAGATATGAGTTTAGTGTCATCATATCTATTCAGTCCTTGTTTTTGTGGATTGTTCCACTGAACTTCTTCTTAAAGGGGAATTTTAAGAGTCCCCCTTAAAATTTCTTGCAGAGCTGGTTTGGAGGTTACATATTCTTTCAGTTCCTGCCTGTCTTGGAAGCTCTTTATCTCTCCTTCCATTTTGAATGAAAGCCTTGCTGGGTAAAGTATTCTTGGTTGCATGTTCTTTTCATTTAGGACCCTGAATATATCCTGCCAGCCCTTTCTGGCCTGCCAGGTCTCTGTGGAGAGGTCTGCTGTTACCCTAATATTCCTCCCCATAAAAGTCAGGGACTTTTTTTCTCTTGCTGCCTTAAGGATCTTCTCCTTATCTTTGGAATTTGCAAGCTTCACTATTAAATGTCGAGGTGTTGAACGGTTTTTGTTGATTTTAGGGGGGGATCTCTCTATTTCCTGGATCTGAATGCCTGTTTCCCTTCCCAGATTAGGAAAGTTTTCAGCTAGGATTTGTTCAAATACATATTCTGGCCCTCTGGCCCTTTCGGCGCCCTCAGGAACCCCAATTAAATGTAGGTTTTTCTTCCTCAGGCTGTCATTTATTTCCCTTAATCTATACTCATGATCTTTTAATTGCTTGTCTCTTTTTTCCTCAGTTTCCCTCTTTGCCATCAACTTGTCTTCTATGTCACTCACTCGTTCTTCCACCTCGTTAACCCTCGTCGTTAGGACTTCTAGCTTGGATTGCATCTCATTTAATTGATTTTTAATTTCTGCCTGATTGGATCTAAATTCTGCAGTCATGAAGTCTCTTGAGTCCTTTATGGTTTTTTCTAGAGCCACCAGTAGCTGTAAAATAGTGCTTCTGAATTGGCTTTCTGGCATTGAATTGTAATCCATATTTTGTAACTCTGTGGGAGAGTGGGCTGTTTCTGATTCTTTTTTTTGAGGTGAGGTTTTCCTTCTAGTCATTTTGCTCAGTGCAGAGTGGCCAAAAACAAGTTGTATTGGGAAAAGGAGAAAAAGAGAGAGAAGGAAAGAAAAGAGAAAAAGAAAAAAGAGAAAGAAGAAAAAAAGGGGAAAAAGAGAAGAAAAAGAAAGAAAAAGAAAGAAAGGAGAAAAAAGAGAAAAAAAGGGGGTGGGGGAAGCAATCAGAAATCAAGAAGGCAGAGAGAAAAAAAAGCACAAAACCAAACAAAAAAAAAAAACAAAAAAAAAAAAAAAACAAAACAAAACAAAAACAAAAACAAAAAAAACACGGGGGAGTATCTTCCGATTCTGTATACTTTAAGTCCTTTGACTTCCCCTGTATCTGGTCCGTCTCCCTGGTCTTCTGGGGGAGGGGCCTGCTATGATTATCAGGTGTTAGCACTTGGGGGAGCTGCTCTGCCCCTGCCTGGTGCAGGGCTCGGTGGGGGTTGTTCACCCCGTGAGGCCCCGGGAGGAAGCCACAGTGGCGGGGGCAGCTCTGGGGCCCTGGAGTCAGCTCCCGCAGTAGCTCCGGGGCTCTCCGTCTGCAGGGCCTGGGGGCTCCGGGGCGGGGCCGCTGATCTGTTCAGTTCCAGGCAGGAGCGTCCTTGCTGTCCTGGGCCCTCCCGGCCTCTGCCTGTCCCGGGGGAGGCCGGATCCTGGGCTGTGTCCCGGCGCCCTGTGCTCTGGGGCCTGCGCTGTTGGATTCGCGCTCCCGCCCCGCAGCCCCCTCCGCGGAGCCGCCACCCGAGCCCCTCTGAGCTGTTCCCGGAGCCGCGCAGCCCCCTCCGCAAGGAGCTTCTTCCTCTGCCCGAGCTGCCGCCGCTGAGCTGCTCCCGGAGCCGCGCAGCCCCCTCCGCGGAGCCGCCCCCAGAGCCCCTCCGAGCTGTTCCCGGAGCCGCGCAGCCCCCTCCGCAAGGAGCTTCTTCCTCTGCCGAGCCGCCGCCGCTGAGCTGCTCCCGGAGCCGCGCAGCCCCCTCCGCAGAGCCACCGCCCGAGCCCCTCCAAGCTGCTCTGGGTCCCGCCATGGGCGCTGCAGCCCTTAGGGAGCTCGGCGCACTCTCCAGGGGGCGCCTGTGCCTGTTAGTGTCCCAGGGAGCCCGAGGGCATCCCCGCCCTCCTGGGTCCTGCTCCACTTCCCTGCGGTCCCCTTTCCGCCCGGGAAGGTTGGTGCAGCTCCTGCTTCTCTGGGACGGGGCTCTCCTGTCCTGGGGACACTCGCCCTGGCCGCAGCCTGGCTCCTCGTGGATCCCTCCCCCTTGGAGGCCTTTTGTTTCTTTATTTCTTTTTCCCTGTCTTCCTACCTTGATAGAAGCGTGAACTCTTCTCACTATAGCATTCCAGCTGGTCTTTCTTTACATCTCAGGCCGAATTCGTAGATTTTCAGGATGATTTGAAGGTTATCTAGGTAATTTGGTGGTGACAGGTGATTTGGGGACCCTCCTCTTCCACCATCTTGCCCCTCTTTCATCATGTTTGTATGTTTTTAAGAATACCCTATTTGGTGTTCAATCGTTATCCTTTCCAAAAAAAAGTTTCCTAGAAACTGTGTGACCATTATCATATAAATTCATATGAATTGAATGTGAGAGCTAAGAAACAAAAAAACAGAAAACTTAAACCTTTACTTTTTTTGCAAAAAAGTTGTTACTTTTTTTATTTTAAAATATGTTATTACATAATCTTTTCATGGCACCATCAGGAGTAACAGAAAACATTATTCCCAGTTCCTAACCACATCCTGATTTTTTTTTTCAAGTATCACAATGTTTATTGATAGATATAAGCATATAAAATCAGGGCATGAACATGACTTGATAAATTAAGTAGACTTAATTTCAATACTACAATAAGAGGGACCAATTCAAATTCTCACCATTTGTTTCACACCCACAAAATCACTTCAAGGACATTAACAATCTCTCAGAAGTGATCAGTTTTGTGCAAGTAAACCATGTTTCTTTTAAAAAGACTTGTGCACTTGCCCAGGCTCAAGGATATTAAAATCTAGCACATAAAGCCCATTACTAGAGGTAGAAATACAGGCTATATACTATTACAGCAACAACCATCAATTACAGTTAAGGATTTTTCTGTAACAACCAAGGGCCTATGCAAATAAGTTAGAGAAGCCAAACTGTCAACTGACTCCTTCTAATCTATTTTCTAACTTGAATATTTCTTTTGTCTAACTTAGTTTCCACATGACTTCTGCAAAGATTGAAGACTTATTGCATAATCATGTACTCATTTATGTATCAGCAGTACACAATGTTGACTCTGATAGGTGCTATTTTATGTTTTTGGGCTATATTGATGTAGAAGACAGATACAGTTCTTATTCCTATGGGATTCATATCAGTAGGGGAACCAAAATATCACACGGGTTACACAGGTAAGTTATTGTGATTATGTTTTTCAGAATTCAGTGAGATTTTAAATGAGAAGAAGCTACTATTGATGTAGGAAAAAAACATTAGGATTTGAAGCCAATGGCTAAGAAAGAATTCTTGAGACATCTTTGGTGCAAAAGGTGATTTAATTAAAACATGGGTACAGGTCTTGTGGGCAGGAAAAGTTGCACTGGGGGCATGAGAAGTGGCCCATTATATACTTTCAAGATGGGAGGGGATTAGGGAGAGCGTAAGTCTCTAAAGAATTTTGGAAGCAAGGTTTCCAGAACCTTGAGGGGGCTGGCTAAAACTGAGAAAAGGTGATTTATTGTCATCTATTAAAACCTTAGTCATGAGGCCCTTCAGATGTGTATCGGTGGGCCATATGCTTGGGGGATGATTGCCAACATGTATCTTGGGAGGCCTAGAGATAAATTTTATAAAGGAATTTTTACGTGTTAAAGTAGACTTAACAGGATCCTGGGGGTCAGGCTAAGGTTGTCTTTTGCCTTTAGCAAAGTTTTAACATTGAAACAGTTGAGTCCCTGGAGGAATGTTGGTCTGCCTTTTTCATGGACTTGTCAGTGTGCTGTAGATGGTAAGGAAGTTTAATAATTTTTCTTCTGCCTTTGTTTCCCACATCATTCAAATTGGGATGAGTGTCTGTTTCAGTGAAGGTATTCCTGAAGAAGAGACATTAAATTAAAACTTGAAGAATGAACAGTTTTTAGGCAAATAAAAAGTAAAGAGTATGTGTGACAATCTGAAGGCGGGAATAATCAGAGCATGTTTAACAGAGTGAATGCCAGTGTAGCTAAATGACAATGAATGTAGTTGAGATGTCTTGAAAGGAGTTTAGAGAGGTAGGTAGCAACTAGATTATACAGGATGATGAAGGTCGTGTATTGAATTTCTTTAATGTAAGCCTTTACTCACACTCTATTAGCTGAAATGATTTTTTTCTTAGCTCCTCTGTGCTAATTCTTCTCATCCTCCCAAGTTCCACTACCTGGAACCTAATCATGATGGCTAAAATTTATGAAGTCTTTGTCATTTGTCAACTGCAATAGAAAATGCTTCAAGGACAGCACCTATTTATTTCCTAACTTTGTTATACATAGTGACTCTGTCATCCTCCTTTTCGAGATGTGATATGTGGAGAGATTGCATAAATTGTCCAGGATTATATGTGGCAGATCACATTACAAAGTCAGGCTGTCTGATCTAAAGATTGTTTAACCACTAAGCACTCTTGGCTCTTTTAAAAGAAATTTAATTCTATTCACTGTGTTCTAACTCTTGACAATGCAACTGATATTCTGGGGTTCTTAGTCTTTAAGGTACTTTATTGGTATATATGATCCTAGTGCCACCCACAACTTGGCATTAATTTCTGCCACTGAGACATTATGAAAATAACACGCAGGAGCGCCTGAGTGGCTCAGTTGGTTAAGCATCTGACTTTGGCTCATGTTTTGATCTCAAGGTCTGGGTATTGAGCCACACATCGGGATCCCTGCTCAGTGGGAGTCTGCTTGTCCCTCTCCCTTTGCCCCTCCCACTGCTCCCACTCTCTCTAAAATAAATAAATTCTTAAAAAAGAAAAGATTCCCCAGTGACGCCTGGGTGGCTCAGCAGATGACCATTTGCCTTTGGCTCAGTGCATGATCCCCAGCCCTGGGATCGAATCCCACATTGGGCTCCTTGCGAGGTGTCTGCTTCTCCCTCTGCCTGTGTCTCTACCTCTCTCTCTCTCGTGAATAACTAAAATATATTTTTTAAAAAAAGGTAAAGAAAAGATTCTTTGGAAAAGAATACTCAAACCAACCAACTTTGCCTACGATGGAGCTAGATCCACAGAAGGCTTCCAATTAATATTTTGGAGTAGATGCCTCAGTGACCAAATTTCAGATTAATTTGTGGTTTGGCCTTGATATGACCATTCAGAGGCACAGTCTCCCTGAATCATTTTATTTTATTTTTTTTAATTTATTTTTTTTTATTTTTTATTTTTTATTTATGATAGTCACAGAGAGATAGAGAGAGAGGCAGAGATACAGGCAGAGGGAGAAGCAGGCTCCATGCACCGGGAGCCCGACGTGAGATTCGATCCCTGGTCTCCAGGATCGCGCCCTGGGCCAAAGGCAGGCGCCAAACCGCTGTGCCACCCAGGGATCCCTCCCTGAATCATTTTAAACCAGGCTGGGACACAAAGAAGATAGCCATTGTTTCTTCCAAAGGTTGTGAAATCCAGTTTTGCCCCAAGAACCCTTCAGCACCTCCTAATGAAGGAAACAGAGGCCTGAGAATGAGGCTCTTCATTTCAAACAATATTCAATGAGCTCAATTTTCCACCTATAAAATGTAATACATTTAGGAATCAATGGAACTCAGAATTCTAATAACCTGGATCTTTCTGGCATAACAAAATGCACAGTATTAATGACAATTAATTATATATCCATTTAAGAATTGGGATAATACTATTGAGTCCAAGCTTGCCTGTGTGGTGTGTGAGTGTGTATTATGTAGTATATATATAATACATTTTCATATTAGTATATATATATAGCACAGTGTTATGTTAGTTTCATTTTATATATGTATAATAAGGCAAAATTAAATAAATATAAATATATAAATGCAAAATTATCAGTGCCCTAGTTGGGGTACCAGTTTCAAAGGAGAATCTATTGTGTATGTTAACCATTTCTTAAAAGAGCTCTTGCAAATTAAAATCATATTTATTAAAGTAATAGAAATGATTTAACCATGAGTTAATATCTGGAGACTTTTGAATTGAGATTTCTCTCCAATTCTTGAAATGGCTTACAAGCAAGGGAGCTTAATTAACAGGGACACATGGCATAAATTTTCCTGTCTGCTATCATTGGTATTCTGTGAACATAAGGAGGAAAATCCATAGTTTGTTCAAAATCACAGTTTTCTGAACTAAAATGGTGGTAGTTTATATCAGGTGAGGAATAGTTAAGATGTTTTAACATTCTATGTCCCAAGAATAGTTCTTCCATTAAATATAAATGTTCTTAGAACTAGGTTTATCCATTGATACATCATTAAATTTAGTTGCTTTATTTTTTAAATGCATATTTGTGGTTGATATTCTGGGTCTATTGAATTTATTTCACCTTTTTTATTAGAATATTTACTTGCTCACTTTCCCTCTTAAAATTCCCATAATGAACATTCTTTAAATATCAGGGTAATAATATCATAATCTTCTTACATGAAGAAAAATAAAAAACACTTGGCTATAAGAACTTATTAAGAAAAGGTTGTAAGAATTTGTGATAGCCTTTATTAGTAACACAATATATAAATATATATAGAGAGAATACACTATAGAAAGGTTCTTATTTTTTATTTGTATATATGTATATTTAGAAATGTTTACCACAATAAGTTTAGCTAACATCCGTCTTCTTACACAGTTGCAATCTTTTTTCTTATGCTGAGAATTTTTAACAGATATCTTTGCAATTTTCAATCATGTAATACCTTATTAACCAAAGTCATCATATTATGTGAATATACATTTCCTTATTTTATTTCAATTCCAGGATAGTTCACATAAAGTGTTATATTAGTTTCAAGTGTACAATACAGTGATTCAACAATTCTATGCATCACTCTTCATCACAAGTGTATTCCTTAATCCCCATCTGCTGTTTCCCCATTGCCCCAGCCACCTCCACTCTGGTAGCTATCAATTTGTCTATTTAGTTAAAAATCTGTTCCTTAGTTTCTGCCACTCTCTTTTTTTTTTCCTTTGCTCATTTGTTTTGTTTCTTAAATTCCCCTGATGAGTGAAATCATGTGTTATCTATATGGTATTTGTCTTTGACTGACTTAATTCACTTACCATTTTTCTCTCTAGATCTATCCATATCATTGCAAAAAACATGATTTCATTCTTTTTTATGGGTGAATAATATTCCGTTACACACAGTGTGTGCCCGTGCAAGCATGCACACACACTACTTTTTTATCTATTCATTATTAGTGGGCACTGGGCTGCTTTCATAGTTTGGCTATTGTAAATAATGCTCCAACACACATTGGGGTGCCTGTATCCCTTTGAATTAGTGTTTTTGTATTTTGAGGGGTAAAAATCCAGTAGAGTGATTACTGGATCATAGGGCAGTTCTATTTTAAAGTTTTGAGGAAACTCCTTACTGTTTTCCACAGTGGCTGCACCAGTTTGCATTCCCATGAACAGTACATGAGTGTTGCTTTTTCTCCACATCCTAACCAACACCTGTTGTTTCTTGTGTTTTTTATTTTTGCCATTCTGATAGGTATGGGGTGGAATCTCATTTTGGTTTTGATTTGCATTTCCCTGATGATCAGTGATGCTGAGCATCGTTTTATATGTCTGTTGACCATCTGGTTGTTTTCTTTGGAGAAATGTCCATTCAAGTGATTTGCCCATTTTTAATTGGATTATTCATTTTTGGGGTGTTGAGTTGTGAAAGTATATATTCTGAATACTAACCCTTTATTGGACATGTTATTTGCAAAATATCTTCTCACATTCAGTAGGTTACCTTTTAGTTTTGTTGATTGTTTCCTTTGCCGTGCATAAGCTTTTTATTTTGATGTAGTATCAATAGTTTATTTTTGATTTTGTTTCTCTTGCCTCAGGATACATATCTAGAAAAATGTTGTTACAGTCAATGTCAGAAACATTATTGCCTGTGCTCTCCTCTAGGATTTTGATGGTTTCAGGACTCACAATTAGGTCTTTAATCTATTTGGAGTTTACTTTTATGTATGGCAAAAGAGAGTGATGCAGTTTCATAGTTTTGCATGCTGCTGTCCAGTTTTCCCAACACCATTCCTTGAAGAGATATTCTTTTTTACCATTTGATATTCTTTCCTACTCTGTCAAAGATTAATTGACCATATAATCGTGGTTTTATTTTTGGTCTTTCTATTCTATTAATCTATGTGTCTATTTTTGTGTGACTATCATATTGTTTTGATTATTATAGCTCTGCAATATAACCTGAAGCCTGGGATTGTGATGCCTTCAGGTTTTTTTCCTTCTTTTTAAGATTTTATTTATTTATTCATGAGAGACACACAGAGAGAGGCAGAGACATAGGCAGAGGGAGAAGCAGGCGGTGAGCCTGATGTAGAACTCAATCCCAGGACCCAGGGATCAGGTCCTGGGTCAAAGTTAGATGTTCAACCACTGAGCCACCTAGGCGTCCCAGCTTTGCTTTTCTTTTTTCAAAATTGCTCTGGCTATTAAGAGTCTTTTGTGATTCTATGTAAATTTTATGATGTTTTTGCTCTAGCTCTGTGAAAAATGCTGTTGGTGTTTTGATAGGCATTGCATTAACTATGTAGATTGTTTTGGGTAATATAGACATTTTAATAATATTTGTTCTTTCAGTCCATGAGCATGGGATGTCTTTCCATTTCTTTGTGGTCTCTTCAATTTCTTTCATCAATATTTTATAGTTTTCAAAGTACAGGTCTTTCACTTCTTTGGTTAGGGTTATTCCTGGGTAAGTTACCATTCTGGTGCAATCGTAAATGGCATTTTTTACTAATTTCTCTTCTGCTTCATCATTAGTGCATGGAAATGTAACATATTTCCACCCATTGAGTTTGTAGACTCCAACTTTACTGAATTTGTGTATTAATTCTAGTAGTTTTTGGTGGAGTTTTTCAGGTTTTCTATGTATAGTCTCGTGTCATTGGCAAATAGAGGGAGTTTTTCTTCTTCCTTACCAATTTTGATGCCTTGCTTTTCTTTTTGTTGTCTCATTGCTGTGCCTGGGACTTCCAGTACTATGTTAAATAACTGTGGTGAGAGTGGACATCTTTGTCTTGTTCCTGACCTCAGGGGGAAAGCTCTCAGTTTTTCCCAGTTGAGATGATTTATGCTGTAGGTTTTTCATATATGGCCTTTATTATGTTGAGGTGTGTTCCATCTAAACCGACTTGGTTAAGGGCTTTTATCATAACTAGTTGTTTCACTTTGTCAAATACTTCATGTCTCATGAAATGATCCTATGGTTTTTATCCTTTTTCATATTGATGTGACATATCACGTTGATTGATTTGTGAATATTTGGACCACCCTTTCAGCCTGGGAATAAATCTTACCTGATCATGTTGAATGATTTTTTAAATGTGTTTCTGGATTCTGTTAGTATTTTGTTGAAGACTTTTACATCTATATTCATCAGAGATATTGTCCTGTAGTTCTTTTTTTCTGTGTGTCTTTATCTGGTTTTAGTATCAGGATGATAGTGGCCTCATGGAATGAATTTCGAAGTTTTCTTTTTCTGTTTTTTTGGGGATAGTTTTAGAAGAATAGATAATTAACTCTTTAAAAGTTTGATAGAATTCGCCTGTGAAGCTGTTTGGTCCTGGACTTTTGTTCGTTGGGAGATTTTTGATTACAGATTCCATCTCCCTGCTGGTAATTGACCCATTCAAAATTTCTATTTCTTCCTGCTTTGGTAGGTTTTGTTTCTAGGCATTCATCTATGTCTTCTAGGTTGTCAAATTTGTTGGCATACAGTTTTTCATAATATTCTCTTACAGTTGTTTTCATTTTTGTGGTGTTGGTGGTTATTTCTCCTATTTGTGATTTTGTTTATTTGAGGCCTTCCCCCCTCAATGAGTCTGGCAAGACTCATTAATTTTGTTGATCTTTTTGGAGAACCAGCTCCTGGTTTCATCAATCTGTTCTATTGTTTCTTGGTTTCTATATCCTTTGTTTCTGCTCTAATGTCTATTATTTCCTTCCTCCTACTGGTTTTGGGGTTTCTCTTATTCTTTTTCTAGCTCATTTAGGTGTAAGGTTGGATTGTTTACTTGAGAATGTTCCTGCTTCTTGAGGTAGCTATCAGCTGTCACCTTGGGATTGCTTTTGCTGCATCCCAAATGTTTTGGACCATTGTGTTTCATTTTCATTTGTTTCCATGTCCTTTTGAATTATTTGTTTGGTTTCTTGGTTGACCCATTCATTGTTTGGTAGCATGTTCTTTAACATAGAGTATTTGTGGTTTTTCTAATTTTTTTCTTGTAGTTGACTTCTGGTTTCATAGTTTAAGGTCAGAAAAGATGCATGGTATGACTTTGATTTTTTTGAATTTGTTGAGGGTTTATTTATGGCCTACTCTCTGATCTGTTCTGGAGAATGTTCTGTGTGTACTTGAAAAGAATGTATATTCTGCTGTTTCAGTATGGAATGATCCAGTGTGTCATTCAAACTCACTATTTCCTTATTGATTTTCTGTTTGGATTATCTGTCCATTGATGTACGTACACTGTTAAAGTCTCCCACTATTTTGTATCACTATCAGTTAGTTCCTTTATGTTTGTTATTACTGTTTTATGTATGTGGGTGTTTCCATATTGGGTGCATTCATATTTATAATTATTATATCTTCTTATTGGAATGTCCCCTTTATTATTATATAGTGTTCTTCTTGATCCCTTTTTACACACTCTATTTTAAAGTCTATTTTGTCCAATATAAATATTGTTACTCTAGCTTTCTTTGGACATCTTTTCACATGGTAGATATTTCTCTATCCCCTCACTTTTAATCTGCAGGTGTCGTTAGATCTGAAATGAGTCTCTTTTAGGTATCATATGGATGAGTCTTATTTTTTATCCACTTTGTCACCCTATGTCTGTTTTTTCATTCTTTGTCTTTTGATTAGGGTGTTTCATCCATTTACTTTCCAAGTAATTATTGATAGACGTGTATTTATTTGCCATTTTGTTATTTGTCTGTGGTCGTTTCTGTTTGTAGTTTTTCTCTGATCCTTTCCTCTCTTTCTCTCTTTCATGGGTTGTTCTTTCTTTAGTGATATATTCAGATTTCTTACTCTTTTAATTTTTTTTTGATTTGTGGTTGCCATTTGGTTTATATATGACATCCTGCATATAACAGTCTTTATTAAGCTGATTGTTGCTTAATTTTGAACTCATTTTTACTCCGATCCACATTTCAGATAGTTGGTATCATATTTTACATCCTTTTATCTTGTGCTTTTATTTGTATTTTTACATAACAGTTTTGCTTTCTTTTTCTTTCGAGCTTCTGTTTTTCTTAGTCTTACTTACAGTTTTGTTTTTCACTCACAGAGTCCCCCATAACATTTCGTGGAGGACTAGTTTAATGGTTATGAATTATTTTAATTTTTATTTGTCTGGAAAACTCTTTATCTCTCCTTCTATTGTGAATGACAGTTTTGCCAGTAAGACTATTCCTGGCTGCAGATTTTTCCCTTTCAGCGCTTTGGCTATATCAGGCCACTTTCTTCTGGCCTACCAGGTTTCTGATGAAATATCAGCTGATGGCCTCATAGGGTTTCCTTTATATGCAACTGTCTTCTTTTCTCTTGCAACCTTTAACATTCTTTATCACTTTTATTTCCACTTTAGTTACTGTGTCTTGGTGTGGACATCCTTACATTGAATTTGTTGGGGATCTCTGTACCTCCTAAATCTGTATCTCTGTTTCCTTCCCCAGCTTTGGAAAGTTTCCAGCAGTTATTTCTTCAAACACATTTTCTGCCTCCCTTTCTCTCTCTTCTTCTGGAATCCCTATAAAGTGGATGTTAATACACTTGATGGAGTCACTAAGTTCTCTACATCTATTCTCATTATGCAGTATTTGTTTGTTGCTCACGTGGTCAGCTTGATGCTTTGCATTACTTTATCATCCAGGTCACTGATACATTTCTCCATTTCCTGTATCCTACTATTTATTTCATCTAATGTATTTTTAGTTTCATTTATGGAGTTCTTCATCTTTGATATGTTATTTTTTATCTCTTTCTCAAGGGTCCCATGGATGCTGTCTGGTTTTCTGAAGTCTAGTCAGTATCTTTATCATCATTGCTTTAAATTTTCTATATGGCATATTAATTCTGTTTTGCTTAGATCTCCTGCTGTGATTTTGTCCTGTTCTTTCATGTGGGTCATATTTCTTTGTATCCTCATTTTTCTACCTCTCTGTGTCTCTTTCTCTGTGTGAGGAAAGTCAGTTATATCTTCTGCTCTTGAAAGTAGTGGCTTTATGAAGAAGAGGTCCTGCAGTGCCCTGCAGTCCAGTGTCTTCTGTTCACCTGAAACTGGCACTTTAGCGGAGTCTTCTATGTTGTTTTCTTGCATCCTTGTGCTGTATCTTAGTCATTTTTCCTTTCAGTCCAGAGGTCTTTACTGATTCTCTGCCTGTTGTGAGCTATGCTTGCTCTCTGTGATGTTAGTGAGACACAGGTAGGCCAGTTCAGGGGGGGCATGACTGAAGAATTGCAGGGAGTGAGTTGGTAGTGTTAGCAAAATTGTAGTGAGCACTAGTCTTATGTGAGATCCCCCCACCCCCGTAGGCCAGTGGTCACTCAGGGCACAGCACACTGTGGTGGTAGTGGTGGCTGAGGATGCCCTGTCTGTATACAAGGTGAATGGGCAAGATGCCTGTGTGGGATTAGCAAAGTTTGCTCTGAGCCACTATTTCTGGGTTGGAGATCTGAAGTGTGGTGGCTGAAGTGTGGTACCAAGCACTGGGGTGGTGATTGGGCAGGGTGCACACAGTATTAACAAAATTTGCCCAGAGTCGAAGGTTGAAGCCAGAAGGCTTGGAGTGGGTGCATCTTCAGGAGAATTCGTGGGTGCGGTACACTGCTAGTAGGTTAGGTAGCAACTGTCTGTGCTGCAGCACCTCCTGCAGGTGGCTCTGTGTTTATGTTGGTTGGAGGAGGAGCAAAATGGCGCCTACCAATTCCTTTGTTCTTGGAGAAGTCCTCCAATACACTCTGAAATGACTATAAACAGATCTCCCTCCCCTTTGCCCCTGGTTTGTGCAAACTGTTGCTTATATGTTGTCTGTCTGTGGCTTGTTCTCTCTTTAAGGGTAGGAACTCATTATTACTTGTCTTCCCAGCTTTCTCAGTCCTGAGTCAGCTAATTTTTAAAGAACCAGGCCCCCTGGTTATACAAACTCAAAGATTTGGCCCCTCTGGTTTTCAAAGCCAGACATTACGGGGATTCATTTTCCCCTGGTAGGCTCCCTGGCATTTTCCCTTTTCAGTGCCCACAGGTCCCTCCCTCCTGCAGGCAGCTCCTGATCACCATTTCTACCCTTCCTAACCTCTCCAATGTGGCTTCTCTACACTAGTTGAGAAGTTTGTTATGCCAGTCTTAGCATCACTCTCTGGTTCATTTACTCAGCTAGTTGTAAACATGGGATGAGGTGAGCTTAGAGTCCTCCTACTCAACTGTCTTCCCAAGCCGTTTCCTCTCATGTATTCTTTCTTGGAAAGTTGCATTTATATATAACTTTTCTAAATCTAGCTTACTTTCTTATTTCTTCTGTCCTCCCTGTGTTGTACTTATTCACCTCTATCTATAGAAACAATGTCAAGGCATGTTCTCAGGTGCCTGTTCATTAAAAGCTCTGCAGGTGATGCTCCTAGAGAGGTCTTATGTGTTGTGATGTTCTCACACAAACTATGTTAAGTTTTGATCAGTGATTATGAGTTTTTTTTTAATTTTTATTTCTTTACGATAGTCACAGAGAGAGAGAGAGAGAGGCAGAGACACAGGCAGAGGGAGAAGCAGGCTCCACGCACTGGGATCCCGACGTGGGATTCGATCCCGGCTCTCCGGGATTGTGCCCTGGGCCAAAGGCAGGCTTCAAACTGTTGCTCCACCCAGGGATTCCAGTGATTATGAGTTTTAATTGTGTTTAGGTAACTGGAGGTTTGGTAAATAGGCCTCACTTTGAAATGCTAAATTGGAGCAGGGAATCTTAAAACCAAGGTATCCCCTAATTTCTTGTGCTTTATTTTTGCATGTTAATTCCTGAAGAAGAAAAACTGGTAGGTCGATAAGATGTTTATACAAGCCTGAAAATGTGAATATGACTATTACTTTAATTTTTTATGAGCATGATATTTACTGATGTGTGTGTGTGTGTGTGTTGCCTTGCAAACTTAATCTTTAACAAATAGTCCCAGGAGCATGGAGACAGAGGGGAAGGCGTATTTATATTTTGGTCAAGTTTGCTTAGCTAGTATGATTCAGAATTTGGATTCAAATATGGGCAGTCTGACTCCTATGCAGTCTCAAGTAGGACTGATTTGGAAATTCTGGGTCTTCTGTTATATATAAATATAGGCCCTTGCCATAGAAATAAACATAATTTGTTTCTTTTAACTTAAGTATTTTCATTTTTTTCAACATTTAGACTTCTTCACATCAAGGTTCTTAGTGACTGCTTGGCACTCATTTTATAGTATTTTTTATAATTTCTTACTGTTTCCCTTGCTAGTAACTGTCTCTCTGCCTTTGCAGACAGATTACTCAGGACAAAGCACCTCTTTTTGCCTCGTCAAACTCTCTCACTGTAGTTTTCTTTTTCATGTATGTTGGAAGAAGAGAAAAGAACAGATATTGCTTTTCCTTGAGATAAAATTATGCCTCTTTCTTTCTTCATTTCTTCCGTACTCCTTCTTATTGACTTTCTTAGGAAGAATTGCTGAGTCCATTGATAAGTTATTTTTGTTTTAGCATTCAGTACCCTATTGCTATTTGAGATGGTTTGAGAATAGTGACTTAAGGTAGTCAAGAAAATTTATTTAATACAACTTTCTGTAATTTATTTTTAAATAAAGTATTATTTCTGTCTCTGAAGTTGGTTTTGACTACTTAAAAATGCTAATGCAGTTGCCCCTTGAATCATATTGAAGTTAGGGACACCAATCTCCTGCACAGTTAGAAGCTCACAACTTTTGACTATCCAAAAACTTAACTGTTGATTAGAAGCCTTACTAATAACATAAACAGTCAATTACATATATTTTATGTGTTACATGTATTCTGTACTGTATAATAAATAGCTAAATTAGTTTAAAGGAATGGGTCAGAAGGTCAGAACCTGACAAGATGTTAATTTGTCCAAATTTTACCAAGCAGGTTTCCAATATTCAAGTTCATTCGTCAGGACTGAGAAGGACTCTTTTGGGCTACAATGTAAAATACTTGCATATGTGAATTATGTAAAGATTCTAAAAAGTTTGGCTTCTGATCTTATATTTCCAGAATTTGAATAGATTTTAGGGAATGATATTGGTAAAAAAAAATTTAGTGTTTTTATTTTTTTTAAATTTATTTATTTATGATAGACAAAGAGAGAGAGAGAGAGAGAGAGGCAGAGACATTGGCAGAGGGAGAAGCAGGCTCCATGCACCGGGGGCCCGACATGGGATTCGATCCCGGGTCTCCAGGATTGGGCCCTGGACCAAAGGCAGGTGCTAAACCGCTGCACCACCCAGGGATCCCAATTAGTGTTTTTAGATTAGAAGTAGGGTGTAAGGGATTTTGGTGTTGCACTTAGAAAAGGTTAACTGGATGGTAAAAAACTGAAATATTCATAAACATCATATTTCAGGAGCTATCTTCCCCTTAAAAGGCATACTCTGTTAAGGTCAGTTAGTAGTTCTTACTACCTCTGTTGTTACCTAAATTTGATGTACCCTGATGGCCCCAGGCTTTCACTTGATGATCAGGTGTGGATTGACCTTTAGAAACCACAGCTTTATGCAATGATTTGGTTTCTTATAGATCAATATTAGCTTCTGTTTCTATATAACTTTGAGGTAGCTCTTTGAGGGATCCCAGGACTAGGTGAGGCTTCATGTATGATGACAAGGCAGTCTAATTAGGGTACTCTTATATTACCTAAAGTTACAAATTTAGGTTGTAATTGTAGGGACTGCTATGAAAAAAAAAAGAAAGAAAGAAAAGAAAAGAAAAAATAAACAAGCAAACAAAATCCTTGAGGAAACTGAGATTCTAGCTTTCTAGCTTGTAAAAATACTATTTCAATATTTCTGTGCATATCCATTCTAAAAATAAACTCAAGTCAGCATAGTAAGGCCCTGTCATTCACAAGCATGGTAAATTGAAGAGATACAAAAGAGAAAAGGCATAGTTCTTTACCTCAAGTTTTCAAAAATTTGGGTTTTTCTTTGTTCTTGGTAGCTCCTTGATTGGATTTCGACACTAAGTTTCTGGCCTTGTTTAAAAACAAAGCAAAAAGACAAAAAAAAAGTGGAGAAAAAAGGGAAAGAAAGAAAAGCGGAAGAAGAAAAGAAAAGGAGAGAGGGAGGAAGAAAGGGAAGGAAATAGAAGAAAGGAAAAGATTAAAAACAAGTAAGAGGTGTATTCACATATACCTGAAAGTTGGTTGTGCTTGCAGAAAAGACAGGTATAAAATATACTCCAATTACATCTGCTTAATTTTGAGCACAGCATAAAGAATAGACTTCTCTAGTTATTTAGTGATGAGCTTAATAAGAAAATGCATTGTTTACTTGCACAATAAAGTTTTAATAACTTAGGAGAGTGTACTGGTAATTTAGAGAAAAAGCAAATCTCATTAAAATCTGTTTTTAATAGAATTATCATGTACTTAAAATTAGATGATAGATTATCATCTTCACTAGTTTTGTTTTAAGTAAGAATTGTATACAACCAAAATATCAGTGAAATTTATTCTCGGAGACCATAGGAAAACCAAGTCAATATCTCCATAGCTACATCATATTGATCATTCATTTGATTTAGGGAGAAAGAAGACAAATATGTTAGTGAAAGAGAGACAAATGAGTAGTATGCCTGGCTAATTCCTGACTCATTTACAAGGGAAGCTAATGCAACTCTCTTACTTATTTATGGGAAATGTGATAGATCTGCTTGTATAATTTATGCCTTCTCTTAGACTTTATGTACCCCACTAATTGTCTCCCTTTCTTTTCTACACTTTTTGTTTAGGTATTTGGTACGATTGCACTTTTGGAAATTTGTTTGTTTTTGATTTGTTTTGTTTTAGGATGTTACTATCAATCTTTCACATATATCTAAACAGCATGCCTATGAATAGAGCCTCGGTGTCCATCGAAAGATGAATGGATAAAGAAGATGTGGTTTATGTATACAATGGAATATTACTCAGCCATTAGAAACGACAAATACCCACCATTTGCTTCAACGTGGATGGAACTGGAGGGTATTATGCTGAGTGAAATAAGTCAGTCGGAGAAGGACAAACAGTGTATGTTCTCATTCATTTGGGGAATATGAATAATAGTGAAAGGGAATATAAAGGAAGGGAGAAGAAATGTTGGGAAATATCAGGAAGGGAGACAGAACATAAAGACTCCTAACTCGGGGAAACGAACTAGGGGTGTTGGAGGGGAATGGGTGACGGGCACTGAGGTGGACACTTGACGGGATGAGCACTGGGTGTTTTTCTGTATGTTGGTAAATTGAACACCAATAAAAATTAATTAAAAAAAAAAGACAAGTAAAAAAATAAAAAAATAAAAAAATAAAATCTCATTTTTAGACTTAATATTTGAAAATTACTTGAGAGGTAATATAAGGAAAAAGTTAAATATTCACCCATATATGTCACTATGGTTTCAACATTTTACTTAAAATTGCATAATCGAAGCCTATCACTATATTTTGCTCCAAAGTGTTAAAAATAGCAAATTGATTGCTTTAAATGGATTTTTCTTTATCTTGGAACTTTGGTGCAATAAATTATTTTATGTAATGTTAATTTGGACTGGAATTGTAAATCACAGTTTTCTGAGTTAAATACATTTTAAAACTTTAGTTTTAAATTTCAGGATGCATGAATAATATTCTAAAGTTTCTGGTATTAACATACACACACACAACTCTTGAAACTTTATAGACATCAAAAGTATGCTTTAAAAAATTTAAATGTAAATAAGTTCAAAATATATAGATTGAATTCCTTTGAAATACATTTGTGTTTAAAATTTAATATGAGTAATACGTAGTTTGAATGTGTCTTGGGTTTGCCTAGTACAAACATTTGAATTATCTTATTGAACTGAACTTAGCGCTTGTAACTAGGAAAGAATATGCAAATATAACTTCTAAATCCATTGAAATAAATGCACAGTTAGCACAAATTTCTAAGAAATTCACATGAAATATAATTTATATTTTTGGTGAAGGTTACCTACACCAGTGCTTCTCAAACTTTATTGTACATATATGATTTGCCTGGAGAATTTGATAAAAACAGAATCTAATTTAGAATGTGTGAGATAGGACCTGATAGTCTGCATTTCTAAGGTGCCTCCTAGGTCTTGATGCCACTGATGTTCCATAAACCATGCTTAGGGTGGCAAGAATATTGTTCAGAGACCACAGTAGAGAGGTATTTTTTATTCTTTGTCTTAAAACTTCAAGAAAAATGTTTCTTTTGCATGATCTGATATGTGGAGTATATATTCTGAATCCTTCCTTCTAGACTTCAATTCAGAAAGTTTTAGAGATGGCATCCTTTGAAAGTCTAGAAGCAATGTACATGCACGGAGAAAATGCCCATGTCTATACTTTTCAAGACCAAAAACAAGATAACAAAGTAGAGGCAAAAAGTGTAGAGTTAATCTGATGATAGATTTTGAATTTAGGAGGCAATTGACCAGCATAATTAAAATAGCTGTCAGACATGGGCACAGGTTTCAACTTCAACTACATTTAAGCAAAGTGTAAACATTAAGAGAGTCATGGTAGTGGTTCCAGCCATATTAGAAATAAATTTTAACAGTACCTCAGCAGAACTAAACTTGACAGGGAGACAGAACAGGCTTTGAAATTTTATGTTTTTGGTTATTCACAATCATAATTATTCTTAGGTCACACAATCATTTTAATAGGTATGTTAAGTATGAAGTGATTGTCGGATATTGTTACATCTTATTAAGATATAAGATTTTTGCATTTTTTGCTTTGTCATTTGATTTAATGAAGATACTAAATATAGAAAGATCTTAATACAAAGATTCTTGTTAAGAATGATGAGAATTTTCCACTTATGATACCTAACCAAAAATAATGCGTTCAATAAATTTGACTGAATTATAGTTCTATATTTACATTTATTGATTGGTCAAGTTAACCAAGACATACTGGGCCCTTTTGCCAGAATTCACAGACCTGTGCTATGAAACAAAAGAAATAGTTTGTCTAAATTAAGCATTTAAGCAAGTATTTTTTTCTTTTTTTAAAGATTTTATTTATTTGACAGAGAGAGCAAGCAAGAGAGCAAGAGAGCAAGCATGAGTGGTGGGGAGGAGGATAGAGGGGACATGGGGCTCAATCCTGGGATCATGACCTGAGCAGAAGGCAGACACTTAACCAACTGAGCCACTTAGGCATCCTGCATTGTATTTTCTTCTAATATGACTGGATTTAAAGAGATCCTATATATTATATGAGTAGGGACTAATAAAACTTCTGGTATATAAGAAATATTTAGCATAACATAAATATTGTTACTTAGGACTATAGTTAGGTTTTATTAAAAAATTTGGAAATAAGTGAAGTATAATAGTTCTTTGAGACATTAACTGTGACATTAACACAATAGAGCAAAGCAGGAGTATTCGGGTCATTGGAAGGGGAAAGAATACTTACCAGGTCTATGTGACCTAATTGTGACCTGAGTAAATTATTACTAACAACTGGTAAAAGAATGGATGGTCATATAGGGAGTTGATCAGTGGCAAAAACTTAGATAAAGGAGAATAACAGGGATAATGTTTGACAGGATCTATCTATTTCTTATGGGTAAAGGCTTTGTATGCCTATATCCTTTTCCACATTCTCATTCCCACTTCTTTTATGCCTGCCCTTTTTGTTAATGAGCTGTCTTAAATGTGAGATGGATGATTACTCTCTTAAGCTTCTTGTCACTGAATATTTGATACACCTAACTTTTTGTTTTGATTCCTTGAAAACAAGCTAATTTTTATCTAGCTTTCTCTGGTAAAGCTGATTAAAACATGAAATACACAAATCACATGGATTTGAGAATCTCGGGTCTCATAACAAATTTAATTTTTTATTACAAAATAAGAAGGTATACTACAATGTCCTGTATGGAAATCCCAGATTAAGTGCGAGGGCTTGAATACTTGGATGAGGCTCAACACATGAACTGTCTTTGAGTTCCTTCTTCAAATTGGGCAATATATATAAGAAATGCAATTAAAATTATCCTTTTTGATAAGAAAGTCATTATGCTAAGTCCTTGTACAAACCTATATTCTCTTTTTATAAAAGTAATGGAAATAGAAGATAATTCTTTGTAGAGTTCAAATTACCATTTCCAGGTGACTTTAATCCCAAGTATAAATACATAAGTGGAAATTGGCAAAGAAGTAGGATAAGTCTATAGGTATCTATTAATAAAATTCAGTTCTCAGAATAGTATAACTTTTCCTAGCAGGCTCTTTTAGAATATGTGGGACAAGCTGGCAGGACATGAAGAATGCGTACTGTGCCATGCACCCTTCAAATTCCATATTTGCTTTTTCTTCTTCTCCTCAGAGATGGACTTACAAGTGTAAAGAATACCAGCACAAAGTCCTTCCACAAATCAGAGTGGAAGGACCTCCATTATTAGTCCTAATATGTTTTATCTTTCAGTTTTCTTAGAAGCAGTTGGGTGCTTTTGTAGTAGAATAAAAATAAATGAAAAGCAGAAAGCTAATTTGTAATTGGTTGAATAAGTGTTCCTAAATTCATTATGTCTCTTCATAAACTTTTGTTTGCCTGTTTATTCAATAGATACTATTAAAGGATAATACTATTCACCACATGGTAGTAGGTTCTGGAGACTTACAGTCTTCAAAAACTTGTCAGCTTTTGCTTTTATGGAGCTTTCAGTTTAGTAGAGATAACAAAAGCATATATAAGGGTCATAACTATATGTAAAAATGTAAATAGACATGACTGTGTTCATTGCACAATGGAGGTGAATAATAGGTAGATATGATTGGGTGATAGGTGAATAATAGGTGGATATTCAGTGAAGTCAAGGAAGACTTCCTAAATGACCATTGAGCTGGGATCTAAAGAATGTGTACTTTTGAGCAAGAAACAACAGTCATTTAATGCAGTATTTACAAAGGCCATATGATGAGAGTAAACATGCCTTAGAAGAGACTACCAGAAAGCCACTATGGCTGGAGCTGCTTGCGTAAAGATAAGAATTGTACAAGATCTGGAAAAGATGACCTGAAATTGACTTTACAGGGAAAATATTTCCAAACAGGGACAATTTTAAAAGAACTGAGTATAATTAAGAATTATGGCAGGATTACAGAAAAAAAAAAAAAAGAGTTTCCTGGGCAAGCTGAGATAAATGATCTTTCCATCTATAGGAGATTCCAAGGATGGTCTCTAAATTGAGATAAACAGCTTTTTTTTTTTTAATTAATGGAAGTATAAATTGTTTGCATTCTTTGCTGGGGAAGTAAGTGGCATTGTATTCACTGGTGAATTTTGTCTCTCTGATTTGGCACCAGAGCATCAGGGATCTGGTGTATCTCCTACTGACTGAGGTTTTATCACAGATGTTCTCTGTCCTTGGAAAGACTTTTGTGAATTGGTGTAGTCCTATATAGGCATTTGCCAGCCAATACCTTTGTTTTTATAAGTATCATGGGAGATGCAGTTTGAATACCATGGCTGGTAGGGGAAATATCTACTATTAAGCATCTGATGTCCTGGTTCTTATTAAAGTAATTGATAATAAGCTATCTGAAAACACCATTTGGGATCAAGTATAGGGATAGCAAAGCAGTAGTTTAGAAACATTTTGTTCAATGACCCATGAAGGCAGAGACCATGTATTCAGTGGAGGAGTAAAGCCAGTGAAGATTTAGCCAGTCATTAAACTTTTAGGGTTTGGAGAACTTTAAAGAATAGTTTGCTTTATTCCTCTTATTGTTGTTTTTAAATATAAGGGGCTGGTCTCCTTTCCTTTCTGTCAAAATAAAATTGAGCATATGGTAAAAGTTGTAGAGAATTCTGCTCATAACTTCTGAAAACATTCTGAAAGAGGGTGAAAACTAAAATTGGGGATGCTCTGATTCCATTCACCATTTCATAACAGCTAGCAGACTCTGGTGTGAAAGGAACTGCACTTGTAGTAAGGTAGAAGGCATCATTTGATTAAAAGTGGAAAACAAACACCAAAGAGTAATAGCCAAAAGGAGGGTTTAAGAACCCATTGCACTCTATCCACAGAACAATTGACTTTCTGCTTTTATACATCAGTCCCATGAGCTTGGTCAATATCTGGTCCAGAGAGAAGGACACACTCTGTATGTGCTGACAAAATCAGGTTTATGTATCTGTAGTTCTGAAGGGCAGAGCTGTGACCGCAGTAGATTTGCTAAAGTAATGAATGCCACCCCAGAGGGCTCCTGGTAGCCATCTTGCTAGCCTGACATAGGAATCATACCTTCTGTGTATAAGTGCATTGGTTAAATTCTTATTTAAAATCTAAGCATTCACTCTGGGAGATGCCATTGATCTGGAGAGATATTGGCACCTTTGAATGTAAAGTATAGAACATTACATAGAACTTGTGAATAATGCAGTATAACTAAATGCAGTTGAACCAAATTAAGAATGGGAATGTCAATGATTATCAGGATAGCTTAAATACAGAAGAAATATATAACTGACATTTGGAAGAATTTACTGATTCTTAAAATTTATGAGGGCAGTTATAAGTATTTACTTGACAGGTTTAAGATTGTTGCAATAACAGTAAGTATAATTAACTAGACATATGACAAGAATTAGATAAGTGAGGCTAAGTAGAACCAGATAAATAAGTGGAATTTGGGATAAAGTAAAAGGTAAATTAAAAACAAAAACTTAGATTTTAAGAATTGCACATTTTGTGTGAATATGCATGTGTATGTGTCTAACATATATGTGTGTATAGTATTAATAAACACATTTTGCATTACATTATAAGGAAACCTAAAACTTTAGAAAAGTTTAAAGCTTTTTTTTTAAGATTTTATATATTTGTTCATGACAGACAGAGAGAGAGACACAACACAGGCAGAGGGAGAAGCAGGCTCCGTGCAGGGAGCCTGACTTGGGACTCGATCCCGGGTCTCCAGGATCACACCCCTGGCTGAAGGCAGCGCTAAACTGCTGGGCCACCAGGGCTGCCTGAAAAAGTTTAAAACTTTTAGAAAGTTTTGAAAAAGTTTAATACCTTTATATATCTTTAATATCTATATATGTAAATTTATTCCAGGATCAGACCTCCAAGGAAGGTCTGATTGATTTTAAGCATGGCTAGTAATGACAATAAGTGAAGGAGGTTTTTGAGAAGAAAAGATTTGAAATTGGAAAGAAAAGTGTAATAATTATACTTACATGTTTTTTGTTCCATTTGTTGATTCTAGATGTTCTTTTAAAACCTATGTTCTGAGGAAAATCATAGGGCTCAAAGTTTTAGTAAGGATGCAAAGTGGATAGTATTTGTCTTTCCTCATTTTCAACCTTATATGTCATCAGTATCTGAACTGATCTTAGGGAAAATTCTATTTCTCAATTTTAATGAGAAATATTAACCCTGTCTGACAACCAGTAAATGTTTCAGAGAAAACATAGTGTGGTATTATATATTCTAGCTTGTCAGTCTTTGGCAACAAACAAAACAAAACAAAACAAAACAAAAAACAAGTAGATTCAACATGCGGTTTCTTAAATGTATTGTTTGTATGCTAGAGTAGTTGAAAGAAAGCTCTCTACCTTAAGTCTCAAGAATCTTTTGCTTCAAGTTTATCAATATGCTAAGAAAACTAAATACGGAGCATAAGAATCCCTCATAAGAGTCACCTCTGGAGGTATTTAGGGATGACATATATCCTATGGTCAGTTGACTGTATCAGTTAATAGAGATTCACTGGCAGTAGAGCTTAAGTAGAGGATGATTTTTAAAAAAAGAAAAATAATTGATTTTGCACATAAGAAATCTGGCAGTAAGTGAACATCAGTAACCAAGGTAGCAAGATGCGTGACCTTGGAAGATGGCTAGCTGGCCAGTTCTTAGTGATAGCAAACAACAGAAACAACAACAAGAATAACAATAACATTGGCAGCACCATTTTTAGATCTATTAGATATAGCAATATACAAGCATTTTAATATTCTATTATATAATTCCCACCAGGAACATATGAGTTAAGTATTATTATTTACAGTGAAAAAGAAAAAGAAGAAGAAAGAAAGAAAGAAAGAAAGAAAGAAAGAAAGAAAGAAAGAAAGAAAGAGAAAGGAAAGAAAGGAAAGAAAGAAAGGAAAGAAGAGGGATCCCTGGGTGGCGCAGGGGCTTAGCGCCTACCTTTGGCCCAGGGTGCGATCCTGGAGACCCGGGATCATATCCCACGTCGGGGGAAGCAGAGCCTGCTTCTCCCTCTGCCTGTGTCTCTGCCTTCTCTCTTTCTCTCTGTGTGTGACTATCATGAATAAATAAATAAAATATTTAAAAAAAGAAAGAAAGAAGAAAGAGAAAAGGGAAAGAAAAGAAAGAAAAAGAAGAAAAGAGAAAAAGGCATCAAGTAGAATTAGTGATCTTGCCAAGTCAAGGGAATCCTAGTCAGTTTGAATACATAGCAGATCTGGGATTTGAACTCAGCTGAGTAAGATTCCAAAGCCTTTTTCTATTTATTTGTTTTACATCGTGGACTCCAGTGTCTTAAAAGCCAGAGCATAGTAAGTCTTTTATCATTTTATTTTAGACATACATTTGAACCAAAGCTGATGTACTATTTTTTTTTTTTTTACAAAACAAAACAAAACAAAACAACAAAGCCTAGGAATAGAAACTCTCAGACTAACAATTACATCTGAAACACTAATATGAAAAAATAAGACCATAAAAGGTAACAGAAAAATGCTATAGGATGTCAAAAAAAAAAAAAACAACCTAAGAAATACAGTTTGAAAGAATACTTAATGAGGCATTTTCAATATTTTTAAGATTCCCCTATCCTGTTCATTAGATTTCAAACTAAAATTAGATTGACACAATTAAACATTACTGAGTAATTATAATGAGGAAGTGTCTTTGGACTATTGATACTTCCATATCATCATATAAAAATATGGTTTCTGGGATCCCTGGGTGGCGCAGCGGTTTGGCGCCTGCCTTTGGCCCAGGGCGCGATCCTGGAGACCCGCGATCGAATCCCATGTCAGGCTCCCGGTGCATGGAGCCTGCTTCTGCCTCTGCCTGTGTCTCTGCCTCTCTCTCTCTCTCTCTCTCTCTCTGTATGACTATCATAAATAAATAATAAAAATAAAAAAATAAAAATATGGTTTCTTAGGATGGGTAGAGTATTGCAGCATTGAGGAACACAGGCTCTGGATTTTGTTTGCTCAGGTACAACTTAGGGCTTTGCAAACAAGCAAATGAATTTATCTATCCCTCAGTTTTTCCTCTTAATGAATAGAAGATTCACAGTACCCAGCTCAAAGGATGTTTTAAAAATTAAGTAGGGGCAACCCGGTGGCTCAGTGGTTTAGCGCTGCCTTCAGCCCAGGGCGTGGTGCTGGAGACCCGGGATTGAGTCCCATGTCAGGCTGCCTACATGGAGCCTGCTTCTCCTCTGCCTGTGTCTCTGCCTTTCTCTCTCTCTCTCCTCTCATGAATAAATAAATAAATAAATAAATAAATAAATAAATAAATAAATACTTAAAAAAAATAGGACAGGTACTTGCTCATCCAGTTGGCCCATAGTAAATGCACAATGAAATTATTTAGTTGTTTTTGTAATTGCATTTTAACTTGCTTATACAATAAAGCTCAGACTGCTTACCATGACACACAACTCCTGTATTGATCTCTACTTACAACATAATCTTCAAGGCGCCTGGGTGGTGCAATGGGTTAAGCATGCAACTCTTGGTTTCCACTTAGATCTTGATTTCAGTGTCCTTTTCTCCGGGTTGTGAGATCTAGCCCCACCGCAGGCATGCTCAGCATGGAGTTTACATGAGATTGTCTGTCTCCCTCTCCCTCTGCCCCTCCTGCTAGTGTTCTCTCTCTCTCTCTCAAAATCAGTCTTTTTAAAAAACCGACATAATATTCTGCCCTTATGAGTTATTTTGCATTTTTATGTTCCTTTGCAACAATACCCTCTCATGTCTTTTCTTTCTATTTGGGATGGCCTTTCTTTCTTTTTTCACTCTACAGACATCTACTCATTCTTTACCAGATTTAAATGCAACTTCTTAGTAATACTTCTGCCTATTGTCTATAACTGCTTGAATTTTAATTTCTTCTCCTCTGTACCCACAGTATTGTATTTATCTCAATTATGATAGCTATTTAGAAAACTAAAATTTTGTCATGTTGGAAAAATAACATGGCAAGGATTTCCTTTTTTTTTTTTTTTTTTTCAATTAATTTAAGGCCAATGATAAAGTCGCCAACCTATTTTTCATAGTCCTTTACAATAGATAAATTCAGGTCACCAAAAGAGTAGATACATTGAGGATATAGAGGATATAAAGGATTTTTTCTGAGCTTTATTTAGTTCTTGATTTATTCTTATACAAGGCCTACCATATCTAAATTGGAAAGATTTTTTTCCAAAAGTCTCTGTGAAATCTAAAGTATACCTACTAAATATGTCTTAATTGCATGTTGTCTGTATTCTGTAGAAAGAGTAGAAAACTAGCATAAAATAGGTCAAGTTGATGTCTTTTAGCAGAATTCTTTAAAGAAAAAACTACACTTACAGCCAAATTTTCCATAGTATACGAGTTCATTTACTATGTAGATGAAAACCCACAAAAAAGCTCTGTACCATGTTTTTGTTGTTGTTAAATCCTCTTTGTGGTATTATATTTTTATAAGAGGTTGTGCCACATAAAGAGTAATGTTCTCCTTCAAAATGCCATAAAATGTAATGTTTGTAAGGCACATAAATACTAAAATAGAGTCAAAACAAAAGGACACTTTAATTAGGGTGGTGGTGATAGAAATTACTGTATAGAATTAGAAGTTTCTTATCACACATAAATTGACATAATTTATTATTTATTATTGGCTTGAAGGGAAAAATGTGATTTTTTGTTTTCTTAGTGAATGAAGAGAGAGGAAAGTCTCAGTACTTCTTCTAATAGGTTTTCTAGACTCAAATTGCAAAATGCAGTCTTGAGATGAATGATAGATCACTGGAATAGGTGTCTTGTTATACTGCAAACTAACCGTTTGACATTAATAATGAAATGTTGAAGATGCTATTTAACCTGGTTTCTATACACCATAGTGTTAACTGATACACAAGAAGTTGTGCTAATTTGCAGAATTGTTTTAATGATGTTTTTGTATTTTGGATGCCCAGTTCACCATCTAACTATCATTTTTACTTTTCATCTGGCTGGAAAATCAAGGAAAATTTCAGTGAAATTATGTAGCATTTATTGACGCATCTCTAATTTACATGTCAATATTGGGAATGTGGACTTGCTTACTGATGTATGTAAGTTTACCACATATGGTTTAAAATTGTTGAAACTAGATTAAATTCACAAAATTTTGAATTATAAGTTTTTTATTTTTAATACCACATGTCCTCTCGAATTTCTTATTTCCTTGAGATTTGCTATTTTTTCAAGATTTTATGCTTTTGTCCCTGAAGAAAACCAAGTTATTTATAATGTCAAAGTCTCTCCTGTTGGGGGAAAAATATGCAACAAATATTCATGTTCTTTAGGCTCATTGCTACTACTCTTTCACCCTCTCTTCCACTGGCCTATGTCATTGCAAAAGAGATTTTGGTCTCTTATGTCTCCATCTCCTATTTCCCTAACAGTAGTATTTCATCTCCAGGTAGAAAATATGACTATGACTCCATTGTAGTATATTTTCAAAAGTAGATAATATGTAAGTAGTTTTCTCTAACATTTTCTGTTTCTTCTATTTTTTTATTTCTTTATTTTTTTTGTTTCTTCTATTTTTTGCGCAATAATTTTTATTCCTATTTCCATCTCATTTTTTCACTAAAATTACGTTTGTTATTGATGTTGATATCAGATGATACATATTAGAAGATGATGAATGTTGGAGTTTTTTCAGTGGATATTTTATTAATGTACATATTAATTGAGTATTAAGTTATTCATAATTTTCTGTGTAAATTTTCTACATGCAGTATGACCCACATGAGGAAAAGGTAAGTTTAATTTTTTGACACTATCTATGGAAATTTTCAAAATGGCCAAGTCTTTAATACTAACTTGAGGAATTTATATTTTAATGATTGTCCTTCCTTTTATATTTTACTCTACCTCATATCTTTGCTTTGTGTTTTTATGTTTTACAAATAGAGTATGGTATTTATTAATCAGTCTTGTTTTGTTTTGTTTTGTTTAAGAGAGAGTGTATAATGGGGGAGAGGGACAAAGAGAGAGAGTGAGAGAGAGACAAGGAGAGAATTCTAAGCAGTCTCCACACCCATAATGGAGCCTGATATGGAGCTTGATTTCATGACTCTGAGATCATGACCTGAGCTGAAACCAAGAGTTGGAGGCTTAAATGACTGAGCCACCCAGATGCCCCGGTTTGTCAGTTTTTATTCATAAACTCTACCATCTCCTCCGGTGTTACTTCTATCTTTATCTCATAAGTTATGTACTCTTATAGTCAACCAGTTACAAAGACCATGATTCTCATTTTAAAGTGCTAAATACCGTGCTTCCATAACTAAAATGTCAAAACCTTGTTGTTTTCCCATGTGCTCTAATTCATCTTTTTTAAGTTTTCCTGATTCTATTCAAATGCAATATAAAATGTGACTTTATTAGACTATCTCATATATTGAGTATATCTTTGCTAAAGTTTAGTTATGCTAACTTCTCTCTCCATTACTATGTATTCGTAAAGCAGGATATAATTTTAGTTTTCAATAAAATGTTTAGGGAAATAAACCAAAACTTAAGCAATTTGTGTGTACATTAAAATCTTGCATATTAAACTTTTTGATTAGATTATTTTAGCTAGTTTTGCAATAGTATTCTGGATGCCCCTTATAAAACTGTCCTTAAGTTGGTGGTTTTATATTATACAAATAAAACCATTATAGAAAAAAGTGTTTTTAATTTCCTATATATTAAGATGGAAGAGATATTATTAAATGCGGATGAGAAGATGGGAGATAAGGCAAAAAGAGTTATTCAAAAAGTAGAGGTCCAACTTTGCAATATTTACCATTTAAATGAGAAAGTTTGTAATACGAGTCACCAGACACAGTGTTGACTGGCATTGCTTATTACTAAGTAATAATTCCAGTCAACAATACATAGTTTCTATGGCCTTTTCCAGGTGCTATTCTCTTGAGTGGTACGCTGGGCCCTGCAGGCAGCCATACTGAGATGGTTGGCAGTTAGGACAGCTCCATTAATGATGTGAAAGAGGGACGCCTGGTGGCTCAGTGGTTGAGCATCTGCCTTCAGCTCAGGGAGTGATCCCAGGTCTGGGAATCAACTCCCACATCAAGCTTGCTGCATGGAACCTGCTTCTCCCTCTTCCTATGTCTCTGCCTCTCTCTCTCTGTCTCTCATGAATAAATAAATAAAATCGTTAAAAAATAAAAATAAGAAAAATAACAATGTGAGATAGAAAGGAAAGAATATTTTGAAAAATAAGAGAAATAACAATGTGAGAGAGAAAGGAAAGAATATTTTGGCACACTGCCCAAGTTTCTTAGGAATGACTATTTAAATATTAAATTATTGTTTACATCAATTTATTTTTGTCTTTCTGGTACCAAGGGGATATTTCTTAGCAAAGTGTCCCCAGTTACAAATACCAGTTCCCCCTCTCATGATATAGTTTCAATTTTTTTTTCCATTTTCCACATCTGTAAGCAAAACCACTATTTTTCCCAATCCCTATGTTTACAGATGAGACCTGGCAAGTGATTTCTGCCCAGAGGAATGTTGGTGAAAATGCTTTGTGCCACATGCATGCTCCACCATATAATCCCTCACCCTCTCTCAGGTGTTCTCTTACCCACACTCCTAGACATGAAGGACTGAGAAAAAAGTTGTGTGAGGGAAAGAGCCTAGATTCTAAGGGCACTGTGTAGAATAAGCTTGCCTACCATACACCTGATCAAAAATATCTGCAATGGATTTGCTTGAAAGAAATAAAATTCATGTATTACACTAAGACATTTGGGATTGGTTTATTTTATTAAAACAATATCTAACACCATGTCTCAGGAGGTGGTAGCAGTGAAAACTAGGCCTTCTACTCTGTTTGACCTGTGTCGGAGAGTGGTGTCCCACCCCCACCCACCCCACCCCACCCCCCGCCCATGTCACAAGCCCAGTACATCAAGACATCTTACCTTGGCTCAGTATGTATTACGTTGAGAAGACTGAGGAAATAGACTTCAAGAAAGGCCACTCTGCTTAGGCTATTTGATGCTCACTCTGATATGAGCTGATAAAGATTAGGCCTTCAGTTTGGTTATAACACAAATCAGAGAAGGGCAGAAATCACAGTGAATGATAGAATCGAGATTCATAGAAGTCTTGTCATACCTGGAGCAATGGAAAACTCTAACAAGAGGAAATTTAATAGAGATAAACCAACTCTTCACACATGCCCTCTACATAGCAGGTGAAGGGTCTTGCCTTAGTAGCAGATTGTTTGAAAAGACTTAGGAGATTTAGTTCACAATATGCTGAAGCAATCTCACAGTGACTGTGACATAAACTTGTGAACTAGGGATGCCTGCTGGCTCAGCGGGTTTAGCACCTGCCTTCGGCCCGGGGCATGATCCTGGAGACCCAGGATCGAGTCCCACGTTGGGCTCCCTGTGTGGAGCCTGCTTCTCCCTCTGCCTGTGTCTCTGCCTCTCTCTCTCTCTCTCTCTTTCTCTCTCTCTCTCGTCTCTCATGAATAAACAAATAAAATCTTTAAAAAAATAAACTTGTGAACTGTAAAATATAAGATGAAGGACAGGGAAAAGGGGGTGGGAGGTTGATGGTATAGCATAATTCTATGGTGGTCAGCCTACCTCTGAAGAATGGAGACAGAAGTTGGAACCATACTGGTGAGCCAAATTTGGAAGACTTGGAATATTTTTTTCTGAAATAAAAAGATACTATATCTTGAAATATTTGAATGGTTGTGATATGAAAGAGCTATCAGTAGACTTGCTTTGGGTGGAAGTTAAAGGAGAGTAGGCTTTTGCTGACCTGAAAGTAGAACTTTAAAGCTTTAAAAGTTTTATAAGTTTAAAACTCTGAGCCTACTGGTAATGAAATAAGCTAATTCCAGAAGGTATATGCTGCTCATCATTAAGTGTTCAAATAGAATGTAATGCGTAAATTCACGCATTAGAAGAGGTGTTGTACGAGATGACTTTTAGGCCTGCTTGTGGCCCTGCAAGTCCATGATTCTTTGATTCAGATATAATTTACTGGGACCTTCTCAAGTCATTAAAACAAGAGGGATAAAATATTTGTTTTGAGTGTGTCATTCTCTTCACTGAGATTATTTGTTCTTGTGTGCAATTTATTCAACATTTTAAAATTCTTTGGTATGTTCAAAAGACTATTGTTCAATTTCTGAGAGTTGCAAAAATAAAAGTTTAATGATCATCTAGTCTTCAATGGGATACTGCCTAGGTATACATAAGTGCCATAATTTATATGAAGTAGTTTAAGAGTTTGGAAGAGAGATTACATCTGTTTAGTGACACTGAAAAAGTCTACTTATATGGGGTAGAACTAAAATTTGAAATTGAATATTCAACTTAAATATAGCATTTGAACTTGAATATTTTCTTTCACTTCAAGCAATTTAGTTTTAACTAATACTATGGCACATCGTTGAAATAAATTGTATAATGCTAATAACATTTGGAACATGATTCCTAATTTTATCCTTTAGTTAGTTTTAAGACTATGAATATTCACAAATTGTTATTTTGAGGTAAATTAGTTTGAGGACTGATGATTCTATTAAGCCCCTATACTCATTCAGATTTCTCACATGCTGCTTCTGTTTACTAAATATTATCCTGGTCTCACAAGTTCTAATGAATTTTTAATTGTGAAGTGATGATATGGCTTTCTGCTAACATTCAGAAGTCATCCATCATTAAATATATTTTACAAACTGATTCTCTTCAGCTCCTGATCATTTGAAGCTTACCTACACCTTTGACAACTTATCGTTTGACTTCTTTGAAATAAAACAATAAACAATAAAACAAGATATATATATATATATTATGGCAACTTAAATTGCAGTTTCTAATTTATATACGTAACACCTTAATTGGATTGTTATCTTAGTTTCTCCTGGGAAATCCTCTCTTCATATGAAACTTTGCATTTTAGGCTCATTCTTGTTGATCCTGTTATTTGCAAACATCTATCTATTTATTATTCATTGAAAAACTGATTGTTCATATTTTGGATATTTTCATTTTTTAAGATAAGAGAATCTTTGCAAACTATTTAAATATGTTTAAGATTCTGTCAATTTCCCAATTTAAAAAGTGCTGTTTAGGTTACCTAAAAGATGCCATAAGATTAGTTATGAATATAATCTTCTCACTTCTACATTTGAATAGTCTGCTTTAAAAATGATTATAGCTAGCAGTGAAAACTAGTTTGACAATCAGAAAATATATGCACTGTATAACTAAGATCAAATTCTTTTTTATTAGTGTGGTGTTTTGGATGCCATGATTTTCAGGTTTTAATTTAGAACATTACCATAGGAAAAGAAATATGGCTGATTTAAGAAAAGGTAAAAGGTCAGAGAAATATTAAAATAAGAATAGTTGCAGGGCATTCAAAGAGTCATGAGTAGAGAATCCTAAATTCAATAAATTGTTCTGCATCTTGGAATTAGATGAATTGGCCTTTTAATGTGAATTTCAGTGTAAGTAAATACTACTTCTTAGAAATAATATCAATTAAAATTAACCATTTTGGAGGGTACCTGGGTGGCTCAGTCTGTTAAGCGTCTGCCTTTGGTTCAAGTCATGATCCCTTGGTCCTGGATTTGAGCTCTGCATCAGCCTCCCTGCTCAGCAGAAATCCTGCTTCTCCAGCTTGACTCCTGCTCTCTGTTGCTATCTCTGTGTCTCTCTTTCTCCCTCAAATAAATAGATACAATCTTTAAAAAATAATGTTTTGTGTAGTCTTTAACCCTAAAAACATATTGAATTTCAAATATGTAATGAGTGGAAATATGTAACTGTTTATATGGTTATTTATTCATCTCTTACTTTGGTTAGATATGGCCCTTATTCAAATCCTACACTAGATACAGGAAATACTAGATAGAGCAATAACTCTGAAATTAGGTGCACACAGCACTATGTAAGAAACAAGTTTCACCTTTTATTGTATCTATCCTTTCAATTCTTGTTTCAAAACCTACCCTATGAACATATGAGCCACCACTTTCTAATAAAAGCTTCCTTATGAGTTGAGACCATAGTGGATAATCACAATCTCCAGAGCAAAGCTAGACTTCTGGTTGGAAGACTTGGTCACCATAATTTCTCCCTGATATGCCTGCCAAAGTAAATTCTAACAATTCAATGTCCATTTCTCTGGTTTAAGGTTTTGCCTACAACTGGAAAGCAAATTAAGACATAGTAACCAAAAAAAAAAAAAAAGACATAGTAACCATTAAGCCTCAGCTTGAATTATGATTCCCCAAACATGTGTCTGATCACTGTCATTTCAAATATTAATGTTGAAATCAGTAAGCTGGTAGAAAATCACATAATATAGTATTTTGGAAAAACAAAGTTTTGGAGGCGAAAAAAGTATTTGATTTTAATTGCTAGGTCTTCTATTTAGGTATAATTTACTTACCTATCTATCCATAACTGACCTGTCTATAAAACTAGGAATGCCACCTCACTTCGCAGGTAGATGGTGGAACTGAAATGAAACAACATACCCATCATGGAATCTGTCCTAAATCAATGGTCTCTCCAAATATTGATGAAGAAGATTAGGGTATGTAGAGCTGAATAGGAGACAGATGTGTGGAGAGAGATGTGAAAATAAGGGAAGAAAGAGCCAAACCTAACCAGTTGAACAGGAAGCATATAGGATCAACAAAGGGAGATAAGACTTTTTTTTCCCTAAGATTTTACTTATTTACTGTTTCATCTCCCACCAAAACAACTCTGGGTGACCTCTGCTCATCATTCTAGTAATACAAGTAACTTTCATGTGTCTTAAATACAATAAAGATATTTTTAGTCATTATTTTATTTAACTACTGGGAACCGCAAAAATGTCCTGTGCTCTGCTTTGCTAAACTCTTCTTATTTGTAGTTATTCTGTAACTTTCTTTAGCCATTCTCTGTGGTTATCTCGACAAATTTCTTCATTTCATGAAAGCCAGTGCTTGGCTATTTTCTCTGTGCAGTCTCTCTCTCTGTCTAGGAGGGATTTAATGCATGCCTTGGTTCAGAAGTTATTGAATGGCCCATGTAATATTTCCATTTGGATGTCTTAAAAATACTTAAAATTCATGGCAAAAACCAGTCTTCATATCTTAAATTGGCTAGTCCAAAAAACAAGTTAAGACAGGGGTTTAGGAGTGGGTAGCTTATTGGAAAGTGTCTTCAGGAAATGAAATGAAGAACTAGAGGGAACGAGATGCTGAAGAAAGACTGTGAAGTGTGTGTGCCAGTGAGCTAGTCCTGCCACTTAGGGCTTACTTCCTCTGGTGACCTAACAAGGGAATGTATAGAATACATCAGCTTAGGCCCTGCGAATGGTAGGGTATTGAAAAAGGAAAGAAAAAGATTAATGAAATGAAATGAAAATTCTGTCCTCTAAAAACACTAACTACCAAAAATTAAAGGATAGAAAAAAAATATTAAGGAGTAAATATTGGCTGGGTTTTTTGTTTTGTTTTGTTTATTATTATTATTTTTTTTATTAGGTTGGCATATGAAGGATTACTTGGCTTTTTCTTATGGCACATTTCTCCATGGGGCCCTATGGAAGCTAAGGCTCCTTTCAGTCTTAAAAATAATACCCTGCAGCTATTTACCTCTTGTGGCTATTACGCTGATAATGTGATCGCCACAAATGGATGTAACAGGTGGCCATCTGCCTTTTCTTGTGTACAAACAAAATCTTCATAGATTGGTCAGTGAAAAATGAAATATTGTTAGACATTAGAGTATGATCTCTTGAATGATTTTAATAATGAACCAATGTTCATTCTACAACCTATACATTGATTATACGTCCATCAAAAATTCTATTAAGACAGACTATTATGCATTTTAATTATTGTCAGTTTAATAGCCAGAAGACTCTGTCTTTTCAGTCTCAATTAAGCTTTTTTAATTTTTTAAAAATAGGCTTTTTGGGGATCCCTGGGTGGTGCAGCGGTTTGGTGCCTGCCTTTGGCCCAGGGCGCGATCCTGGAGACCCGGGATGGAGTCCCACGTCGGGCTCTCGGTGCATGGAGCCTGCTTCTCCCTCTGCCTGTGTCTCTGCCTCTCTCTCTCTCTCTCTGTGACTATCATAAATAAATAAAAATTTAAAACAAATAGGCTTTTTGTTTTGTAAAATATGATTTCCAACATAGAAGAAGAGAATGAGTTATATACTATTTGACTTTTTCGTTTAATCTAGAGAAGTAAAAATACAGAATAAATTGATACTGACTACTGATCTCAGTGGTGATAGTGTAAAGTTTTTGTATAATTTTGTATAATTTGAAAAATGCTTTCATGTTTTTATGACCCCTTCATAATTCTTTATAGTTGAATTTCCAGGTCATTTTCTATCCACATGCTACTTCAGTTTTCTAAATCTCTGTTTCTAATTTATTCAGGAGCTCCTCTTTTTATATATTAGTGTATATATATATGTATATGTTGTATATATACTATATATTGCATATTATATCTTACTGTTCTTTGATGCTAACTATCAACTCCAAGCATTTTGAAGATATGGAGCAATCAGAAACTTTGTAGTGGGGGCTTGAGATAGCACAACACCTTTGGAAAATTCTTTGCCAGTTTCTTATTAAAACTAAGCACATACCTAACATATGACTTATAAATTCCACTCCTACGTATTCACTCTAGATAAATGAAAAGACATGCCCACACAGTGCATATTTATAACAACTTAAATCATAAAAAATACCTAAAAACTGGAAACAACATAAGTCTCCATCAATAGGTGAATTGATGTATGAAGTGAGGCATATTTCTATAATACTATTCACCAATTTTTAAGCACTTACTGCTATGGGAAAAAACATAAATGAATCTCAAAAACAGTATGTTGAGTGTAAGAACCTTATGCAAATGATTATACATTATATGGTGCCATATTTATGAAGTTACAGAAGAGGAAAAAAAACCCTAATCCACTATGGAAAAAATATCCCAAGTCATTGAACTCTTTGCAGTTTATAATAGGGGTGAGGAATGACTGGTAGCAAGAAAGACGATCTGAGGCTGTAATGGGAAGTGTTCTAAATCTACCTATAATTTGGGCACACAGATGTACACATTTGTAACAATTCAGTAACTGTATATTCAATATTTTGCATTTTATGTAAACTTTACCTCATATCTACAACTGTAAACACACATTGAAATACAGTTAATGATATTTATGATGAAAAATTTAGGGGGAAATATGCTTGTTTCTGAAATTTATTAAAATTCTTCCTAAAATAAGATAGATTAACTAATTAGCACCTGGGTGGCTCAATCCATTAAGCGTTTGCCTTCCACTCAGGTCATGATCCTGGGGTCCTGGGATCAAGCCTCATATTGGGCTCTCTGCTCAGCAGGGAGTCTGCTTCTCCCTCTACCTCTCCTCCTGCCTCGTTCTCTCTCTCTCAAATAAATACATAAAATCTTTTTTTTATAAAGATAGATTAGGGAAGCCCTGGTGGCTCAGTGGTTTAGCGCAGCCTTGGGCCCAGGGCCTGATCCCAGAGACCCGGGATCGAGTCCCATGTTGGGCTCCCTCCACGGAGCCTGCTTCTCCCTCTGCTTGTGTCTCTGCCTCTCCCTCTCTTTCTCTCTCTGTGTGTCTCTCATGAATAAATAAATACAATCTTTAATAAAATAAATAAATAAAAATAAAAGATAGATTAATAGATAAATAGAAGAATGACTAGATTAACATATATGCAATAAAGCAAACATGGTAATATGTTAATGTTAGAATTTATGTATTGTCTGTTGTATAATTCCATGCTTTATATATGTTGGTGCGCTAATTACTTTTATTTGTCAACTTGATTAACCCACAGTACCCAGAGATTCCGTCAAATATGTCCAGATGTTGCCCTGAAGATATTTTTTAAAGAGATTAATGTTCAGATTACTAGACTTTGAGTAAAGCAGATTATCCTCCTTAATATGGATGGGTTTTATCCAATCAGTTGAAGGTATTAAGAAAAAGATTGAATTCCCTTGAGGAAGAGGGAATTTGGCCAGCCTTTGCCTTCAGATTTTAACTGCAATATAATCTATTTCCTAGGTCTTCAGACTGCCCATCTATGCTGCAGGTTTTAGACTTGCCAGCCTCTGCATCCAATCATGGGAGCTAATTCCTTAACCATCAATCAGTCATTCTCTCCTCTCACTCCCTCCCTCCCTTTGTCTCTCATTACGCTAGTTTCTGGGTAACTCTCTGAGAATAATGTGCATTGCCCACAACCCTAAGTTTTCTAATTTAAGTGGTTGGATCATGGCATGTTTTATGGTTAATTTTTTCTTTTACTAAAATATTTTTGCAAAAAAAATATGCAATGGAAATCTCTCCGTGGTCATTGGTCATCACTATATTTATTAAATTTGGTTTGGTTTATAATAATAAATTCAAATATATATTATTAGTTTGTAAAGTAAGATAAAGTTAAAATAAGTAAAATACTAAGTTAAAATGGATTAAAATGCAATTCAGTCTTCCTTTTTGCTGGAAAAGAAGAGTTTTCCTGCAACTCTGCAAAGAAGCTACAGGAAAATTCAAAGACCAAGAGAAAATGTGCTCTGTCAGGCTGTAGATTAATGCTATGGGATGTTTGCTCAACATGTCCAGAAATTTAAGACAGAACTATTAGATATTTGAATCTTGGAGAATGGATAAGATATGAAGAGGAGTTGAAAAGTCTTAGGAGTATTTCTATAATATTTGGTAAGGAAAAATATTCATGAAGCCAAATTTTGCTCCGCAATTAGACCTTAAAAATAATTTTGCTTTATTATGAGGATTTGGCCTTTGCTTTATTTGTATTAGGATGTACCTGCTTTATCTTTGCCTTGCACTTAACTTTTAATTTTTTGATATTTTTATGTGTGTTATTTATGTCTGGCATATTTTATATATATCTTATTTGATAGATTCTCATTGGATATTTAATTTTGAACCAACTGTAATTATTTTTAATAGGAAAGTTTCATTTTTGTATGAAAAGATTTGTGCAAAATATCAAGCTATAAAATATTTAGAACCTATTCACATAAGTAGGATAAAAACATTAACTTATACTTATCAAAAATGATCTATAACTTTCTTTCAGCATTGAGGTGTTATTTTTTTCTTAAAGATTTTATTTATTTATTTGACAGAAAGAGAGAGCACAAACAGGGGGAGCAGCAGGGAGAGAAAGAAGCAGGCTCCCACAGAGCAGGGAGCCCCTGGTTCCAGGACTCCAGGATCATGACCCACACAGAAGGCAGGTACTCAACCAATTGAGCCACCCAGGTGCCCTGAGGTATGTTATTTCTTCTACTCTTTTTTTTTCTCTTTCAGCTATATGTACTTTATAATGGCATATTACTTATATCCTCCAAAAAGTTTTTGTTTGTTTGTTTTCTTGGTCATTTGAGTTTTTGCTTTTAGACACAATCAAAAGAACTTCTATCAGCTTATAAAGACTTGTAAACACTCTTAATGCAGCAATTGAAAGCAAAAATCTCAAATTACTTGGATATGTTAACTATAGGAATAAAATTGACAGTTATTACAAATTTGAAAATCAAATGCACAGCAACATATATAAAGACCTATACACAAAGATCAGATACAATGAGTCATATATATGCAAGGCTGGTTTTACGTCTAGAAAACAATTAATATAAGGCCTCATCATAATAGGATAAAATAAAAAAAAGATTATCTCAATAGGTGTAATAAAATAATTTGTTAACATCTAAAACATTCACATTTTTAAAAAAGAGAACCCTCAATAACTAGTAATATAAATTATTTTTCTTACTCTGAAAATGGCATCTACAAAATAAATAAATAAAAAAAAAGATGACAACGAATAGCACACTTTAAATATTTCCTCTACCCCTAAGATTGGATACATGCCCTACAGGAGGTTTTATCTCAGTACTTCTGCTTAACAGTATAATAGAGATTCAAGAGAATATAGTAAATTAATAAAGAATAGATAGATTGAAAAAAGAAGAAATAAAAATGGTCCTTTTTCACAAACAACACAATTTCTTATGTAGATATTTTAAAATAATTTACAAATAAATGACTAATAAGGAAATTTTAGCAAAGATGCAAGATACAATTAATGTAAAATGTCAATTGGATTTTTATCTCCTACCAAAAAAAGTCTCTGAATGTGAAATTAAGAAAGCACTCTTATTCACAATGACATAAAAAGTAATAAAATATTTAAGAACAATTTCAACAAAAAAGTATAAGACAGGTACACCAAAAACTACAAAACACTCCTGAGGAAAATTAGGTATCTCTAAGTGAATGGAGAAGTATATCAAGCTCATTGATTGGAAGAATAAATATTGATAGTATGGCAATTTTTTCAAACCAATCTGCAAAATCAGTGAAATTCCTATTGAAATCCTTATTTTGTAAATTAGCAAGCTGATGATAACATTTATTTAGAAAAGCAAAGGATAGCTACGGCAGTATTTTAAAAATAAGTACAAAACTGAAAGACTATCTGAATTCAAAACTTACTCGAAAACTAAATTAAATCTTACTAATAAAGTATAATATTTTCATAAAGATAAACATATAAATCAATGGAAAATAATAGAAAGTCCAGAAAAACACCAGCATGTTTTTGGTCAGCTGATTTAGGGTAAAAAGTGCCAGAAGATTCAATGAAAAGAGGTCAGCTTCTCAACAAACAATGAGGAAACAACTGGGTGTCCCAAAACATACATACATTTAGTATAAATTGAATGAACTTAGATCCTTACCTCACACCATGCAAGAAAACAAAAACAAAAGCAAACAAAAAAATCTAAAAATGAGCAACAGACCTATACACTATATACAAAAACTAAAATTATAAAACTAATAGAGAAAATGCAGGAAATTTTTGCGTGGTCTTAAATTAGGCAAAGGTTACTTATACATGACATCAGATGTATAATTTACAAGAGACAACATTAAAAGTGCAACTTTATCATAATTAAAAACTGACTTCTCTGGGGGCACCAGCAGTGTATGAGGGCTCCTCATTATAGTATTATCATTTTGCTGAAGACTAAAAAAGAGAAGGATATTTTCATATACTTATTGTCCATTGGATTTTTTTTTTTTAATAAAGTTTCTCCCTCCTTTGTAGGGACTGCTTGACTGGAGCAAGCAGTTCAAGGACTATTAGCGGATGTATGTGTCACATTTTAAGTAGAAGTGTTTTAGGGAATAAGTCTTCTCTCTTTTCTTTACTCTTAGGTATTAACTCCATCTGTTATTCTTCACTATAATTTCTCTGATGCTGTCAAAAAAGTTTTTTTTAATAGTTTGCCAAGTTTTTCTAATTCTTCTCAGTAGGAATCTATTAGTCTAATTTACCTAGACCTCCTTTAATAGAAACAGAACATACAATTCACTTTTCAACAATGTCAAGTATTTTTGTTATTTCTAAAATCAATTATCTAGACTAAAATTTTCACTTACCAACTTACATGATGTTGTGTTGGAAAAAGTTTTTTTTTTCATTTCCAAGTTTTATAATTTGGGGTCCAGGGTCACCCCCATTTTATTCATAAAATGAAATAAAATATTTTCATCATTTTAAAGTTTATAATATGTGTTAATTCTTTACAGAAAGATCGAATTAAATGAAATTTTATTTTTTAAAGATTCTATTGATTGATCAATTTATTAGAGGTCACACAAGTGGGGAAGAGACAAAGGGAGAGGGAGAAGCAGACTCCCCACTGAGCAGGAGATCCCAGGACCCTGAGATCATGACCTGAGCCAAAGGTAGACACTTATCATCTGAGCCACCCAGGTACCTGAATTAAATGAAATTTTAATTTTATTAAGATGCAATTTTCTGATAAGTATCAGTCTAAACAAGTATTGATATTAATTTTATACCGCAGTGGCACAAGAGTGGCCTTATTGTATTACAATCATAGAATGTTACTGAACAAAAATGGGATAGATTAACTAGAGTGATCATATACATTGTTCACAAAGAAAACCTCTGAATAACTTCCAGCTATTTTTACCTTCAAAAAGACCAAATGTCATTTTTTTAAATGATGTGTAGTTGCCTAAAAGCCATTTTTAATGCAAGGAAACAAGAAGGGAGTTTTACAGACTACTGGATTAATCAATTTTAATAAGATATTATTTTATGAGGCTTTTATTATTATTATTATTATTTTTAATGAACAGATATGTTCACACATGATTTTTTTAATTTTTTATTCATGATAGAGAGAGAGGGAGGGGGGCAGAGACACAGGCAAAGGGAGAAGCAGGCTCCATGCTGGGAACCCAGCGTGGGACTCTATCCCAGGACTCCTGAGCCAAAGTCAGGTGCTAAACCGATGAGCCACCCAGGCATCCCGTATAAGAGATTTTTAAAAATCACATCAGTGAATGAAATAATAGTCTAATTGATATAATTAACTTCTACGAAAAAAAAAAAATAACTTCTACGTTTGTTACAGCAGTTCTTATTTGATTATGCATGGTTTAAGAGTTACTTGAGTTAATTACTTGCTTTTTGTCCTTGTTTATAATTTATGTCATAAGACTATTCTCTATATATTCAATACCATGTTAAACATTCTAGATGGAAGATAATCTTTCCATCATTTGAAAGTTTAGTTTGTACTTTTATTTTAGCTTTGACTGCATAATTTAAAAGGTTATAAGAGCTAGTACAGGGATCCCTGGGTGGCGCAGTGGTTTAGCGCCTGCATTTGGCCCAGGGCGCGATCCTGGAGACCCGGGATTGAATCCCACGTGGGGCTCCTGGTGCATGGAGCCTGCTTCTCCCTCTGCCTGGGTCTCTGCCTCTCTCTCTCTCTCTGTGTGTGACTATCATAAATAAATTAAAACAAATTAAAAAAAAAGAAATGAAAAAAAAGAGCTAGTACACAGAACATATTATTTAGAATAATGTTTTTACCCATTTTCTCTTTAGCACAGACTATTTTATAAATTTTGTCATTTGTTAGTATAATATTTTCTTATAGTACTTCAAAAAACTATCATTTACAAATTACTAGCAGATTTAATCTATTGTGAAACAACTTGTGCTATATATATACATATATATTTTTAGTATATTTCATATAGCTTTTATCTTTGGCAACTATTCATAAAATATTTGTTTTAAAAACACTTAAATAAAAAATAAAAATAATAAATAAATAAATAAAATAAATAAATAAATAAAAACACTTAAATATACTGGCATTTTTCAAGCCTCTAGTTTCTTTAGCTTTGAACTGTCCAATTTATGTGACCTTTGGCTAGCTTTTGAAAATATGCTCTCAACACTTAGTTCACCACTGAGTTCCAATTTGTGATACACAGAGGGAACTCTAGGAGTCCATTTATATGACAGATAGAAACATGTCCTTTTTCTTTCACTGAATATCACTTTAAGAACCTAATAGGGGGAATGTAGCTTTCACAATATCTTCAGAGCCTCAAAAACTCAGCTAACTCTATTGAAAATTAGAAGACTGTAGATAGCTGATTTCCCCAACTTTACTCAAATGCACAGAGTCAACTTTGTATATTTCATGTATTCAGTGTACATTGCTAGCTTTTAAAAGTGTGTATTTTTAGTGTGATTTTAGATCAACTGTAATTAACCTCTTTTTAAATCGAACATTTTTTAAAATGTTTATTTTATAATCTTCTATTGAAGTAAAGTCAATAACTAGAGATAGTGCATTAACATATCCAAGATAATTGAGAAACAAACAGATTTATATATGCCACATCCCTCAAGAATCAACTATATTTTGAAATAACTTTTGCCAAGAAAATTTTTTTTAAAACTCCACATTCCCTCCGTAATTAATGAAGTTAGTTATGTCCACTCTTCTCCAATTTGGGCCTGTGTGCAATCACAATGGATTTAAAAAAGACTCTTTCTATAATCAAGCACTTTATAGTATCAGACCTAAGGCATCTTTATGAATAAAGCATGCATGAGCAACAATGTTGGGAATTACGTGTGGTCAATATGAAGTCTTTGTAGCACTACGAGAAAGGTTCTTCCTCAGCCGTGAACTGGTGAGGTGAATAATTCAAGTAAGAATTGACATTGCTGGAGGCCAAAATGCTGAAATATCTCTCTTTTTTTTTTTTTATGATAGTCACACAGAGAGAGAGAGAGGCAGAGACACAGGCAGAGGGAGAAGCAGGCTCCATGCACCGGGAGCCCGATGTGGGATTCGATCCTGGGTCTCCAGGATCGCGCCCTGGGTCAAAGGCAGGCGCCAAACCGCTGCGCCACCCAGGGATCCCCCTTTTTTTTTTTTTTTAATTTATGAAATATCTCTTGATTAGAATTATAAGAACATGAGAGATTTTTGGAGAGAGAATAAAGGTCATTTGGTCCATCAAGGCATAGCCTTTTTAGTACTCCATTTCCCCAAGGATGGCATCTAATTGTTTCTTGAATGACATCCCTGTTTTTGCCTCATCAACTTTGCCTGCAGGCTCTTCTAAGCATTAATTATTCTCCACATGAAAAGGTACTTTCTGAAATATGTGGTGAATTTATTTTTTAATTTCCATTTATGTCTTTTTGTCCTATAATCTGTATTAAAATGGAAATAATAATTTGGATTGACATTATCTGTGGCAGTTAAGACTTTATATGCTTCAAATCAGCTCCAACTCTGTCCTTAATATTATATGCCCAGATTTATGGTCCTAACAACAAGCACTGCATAGCAAACAGTGGTAGGGGTCCCAGTGAGAACATTTAATACTTTGAAAATTCATAATCTCTCAAGTATATATCTTTTCTTTGTAAAATAGAGATGGGTACTTACTAAAAATAACTGAAAAGTAAATGAATTAATCGGTGTATTCCCTACCACTTGCATATATACATATATATATACATGTATTTTTATATACACATTTTTTACCCAAGATCAAATAATTATTTCATCATATTTGACTAAATATTTACAAAATATAAAACATAATCACAACTTACACAAATTTAGAAATATGCATGTAAAATACATAGTATTTTCAAGTTAACTGAAAGCAAAAAGAAATGCTATTATTCTGTAGACACAAAGAAATCTGAAAACTTTTTTTCTAAACAGCAACTAACACCCTTTTATTTTTTGTTTTTTGAAATGTTAGGAAGGGGAAATAATTACTTTTACAATACACGTCTCCCTTTTATAACATTAACTAAATTTTAGAAGATCAATTATTCTGTTGCAATGACACTAGTTAACATCTTACTTAGGCCAAATGTAATGAAATCTCCATGACAAAGACGGATCCAGAGTGAGTGGTAATCCAGGAGAGCCAGATAGTTAAACCAATCATTGCTTGACATTATGCTGACCACAGTGATTGGTTCTAGTTGATCCATTTAGATCAATGTTCCAAAGTTTGTTCTGAATTGTGAAAAACAATTATTTGTCTTCCCTTACATATGAAGGAGGAAATACGTGGCTTCAACTGGTGTCAGCAAATTGCCAATTATAAAATAATCTAAGACATGTGCAAATGTGAAATAGAGCCCTCCCAAAGTGGGAACTGAAGCCCTGGAGACCAATCGAAATTTCCATTTTTCAGTTACAGGCCAGAGAAATTTGTTTAAACTCTTTTAGTTTAGGTGTCATTAACTGCAAATGAAAGCATTCAAGCTGGTAATCTAAATTTCATTTTTAAATTAAAATATATCATTTTTGTGTTTATATAATGTTTATGTGCTTCACATCTGTGTGAGTCTAGATATTCATAGTTATGTCATAAACTATTTTTAAGGATCATGATAAAATTATGAATAATTAAGATACTCCAATGGCAACAGTTTAAAGGTAGGCAACACACACACGCACACACACACACACACATAGATATATGCTGGAAAAGAGGTAGATGAAAAAAAAAAAGAGGTAGATGGACTAAGGAGCCTATGAACATGGTCTACTGGCTGGTCCTGGCAGCATACCTACCTCAACAGTAGCTAGTAGAAACATCAAATCTAATTTAAACTCCCCCCCTCGCTTTTTCAGTTATTACAGTATGGTCAATACCAGCACAGTTACCCAAAATAAACTTATCCACGGGATTGACCATTCTTTACAATATCCTGAAATAGAATGTCAGTTTAGACTTCTCACTTACATGTTACTTCTGAAAAAAAAGGACAGAGGTGAAGAAAAATATTCTTTTACTATTATTATTGCTTTCAGGGCCCTTGTCATTAGTTTTTATTGTCACAAAAGTAGAAGAAAGTTTCATATGATCATGAGAGATACTTTAATCACAAAGGAAGAGGAAAGTTATGACAAGAGAAGTCTTTTTCTTTTATCACAAGAGCAGCAGGAGTCTCCCTTTATCCTGAGAAAAGGGAATCTCTTTTCCCATTTCTCTTTTTGAAACACCTTTTGGAATAGAGGATCATAAATTTTAGGAAGGAAGAATTGATTCTGAGACAATTTAGAATTTTTAGGCTTATTTTCTAATTTGAAAAAGTTGTTTAACTTCTAAGATTGCTTTTTCAACTATAAAAATCATCCTAATGTATTAAACCCTAATGGCCAAGGAATTAGAAAAATTAAAATAGAAAAATATAGTGATTCATAAATTTGTTTATTCATTCCTGTGATTCCTTGAGTGCTGCAGAACATTCTATGGGCACTTGGTTACTGGAGATAAGACAATATAAAATTAAAGTATGCAATATGTGCAATGTAAGACAATGTGAAACTTTAGAGTAAGAAGAACTCTTGTAATTTAGTCAACAGTCATTAGATTGAAATGACAAGTGAAAATTGACTTTTTAGTGGGTAAACTATACATTTCTTATCACACTATGTACACACTGTTCAAACTATCCCACTTCTGATTAATTTTATATTACCCATCAATTATGACTTTATTTGTAGTTAACAAAAAATGGTAAGTAGTAATAGGACTGCTTGAGGACATTCTCAAACTTATATATTCCTTTTTATGACAAATTATACTATTTTTCTAAATCATTTTAGTAATAGAAAAACTGAATTCAATACATTTTCACCATGCCAACTATTCAAATACACAGTTGAATTGATCTTGCATTTTCAAAATAGTTTAAATAAATTTTTGCTATAGTAATGAAGCATAGAGTAGAAATAAACATGCACACTTCTAAAGATTTAAATATTACATATATTATTCAGCCATTTTTCAATGGCTAGCAATTTCATATAGTTAATAAACACCTATTAGCTATATTAACATAGTTAATAGAAAGACTTTTATTTTGCTAATATGTTTGGAAAAGCCAAAAGTCATGAGTATGATTAGAAAATTATATGAATCCTTGCTTTTAATAATTCAATCTAAACAACTGATTTATATTATTTGAAGTAAATGAAGATATGCTTCCCCTTTAGGTGTTAATTATTTCAGCAAAACTATAAATTCTTGATTTACAATGAAGCGTAAAGATTACTGTTCTAACATGAGCTTCATGCTTACCACATACCACAGTTACTCGAATAAATGACACCAGATTTCTTTTTTTTTATTTTTTTATTTTTTATTTTTTTGACACCAGATTTCTAAAGCAAATAATTCCCTGTGAGTAAATTGCACTTTGGCTTGACACTGCCTCCCACAGAAGCGGGTATATCTCTTGCCAGTCTCTTCCTTCCCCATGATCTATCCGTTTTCAACAAACACATTTAACAGCTGTGGATACAAACAAGGCACATTTGGCAAAAGTAGGAACCAGATGCCAAAATCTGAATGTATGTTCTATTCAAAGCATCCGGCCCTGTTGCTAAGTACTTGGTGTCACCACTGTTGGCTCCCTCTCTTAATCATCTACTGGCAGGCAACAGAGGCACATCTGGGGATATTGTCGAGGTGATGTAGCTGTGCTCTGGCCACCTTGTGAGTTGCAACCATTTTGAGGTAGCTTCCTATTTCTAAGAATGTTTTGAAAAAACTATTATGAAATATGTTATACATTATGACATATATTTATATTTTTATACTATATGAAATACACACACACACACACACACACACACATACTGTTATGAAACACTAAAAGAGCTCATTGAAAATAAAATTCCCAAATTTAAGACTTTCAAATTTCTGCCTGGGAGCAAGACACTGTTATCTGAAATAGTTAAAACACATCCTTACAAAGTATGTGTGAACAAATGTAAAGTACAAATTAATAGTGAAATCTGCATGATAAATGACTTTAGCTACCTAGGCAGAGGATTTGTTGTAGCTCAGATTCTCTTATGCCTGAGACTAGCTTGCATGTGTGGAGTTTATTTGGAATTTGAGCCCAGAGAGCAGAAGGGAGGAACAAAGTAGTGAGGTGAGGTGGGAAGGGGCAGGTAGTTAAATAGGGAAGTAGGAAATCCAACAGTAAGGTAGGCATCTCTTCATTTTTGCTGGATCCCATGGTACACACTCTGGGGACGCTCCTGAAATATTTTTTTCAGAGATACATATCTGAGGGAGGAAAAGGGGAAACATTGATTTTTATTCCCCCATCTGAGAATTATTTCCTGCTTTCCTGTGCCACTTAGAAATTTTGGAGTTGTGCATGTGAGAATGTTGACTAGATTACTGTGGTCTCCTCATTGTGTGTAAGAGAAGAAAGGAGTATTTCACATGGCACGAGCTTGTGTCAAGGCATTGTTAAATTACACCCAAAGTTGCTGGATTCTGGAATCTAAGGTGGAACTTATGAGATTTGAGTTGGTAAATAAGCAGTAACAAATACACAGCTACTATTTCCTTAGCTTTCTACATACATTGTCACATTAATGTTCACAATAACTCTAAAAGTAGATATTCTTATCATTATGCTTCTATTTTATAGTTGAAACTAAGGATGTAGAAAAGTAAGGCAGTTTTCCCAGGATCATTCAGATAGAGAGGCCCAAAACTAGAATTTGACCTTTTTCTGGATGCTGTACAAGATTCAGTCCCTGTTAACAGAGGCTCTTATCTACCAGTGACTTAAAGATCTGTTCCTCAGCACAGATGAAATGCTTTGTTCATTCCAGGTGATAGAAGGTCTGCCAGAGTTGCTACACTTGAAAATTATTCCCTAATGCTGACTCCCTAATGCTCGTGCCTCATTCGCATCTATCACCTCTGCTCAGTTGACCTTCATTTTTTTAAACAAGATTTTATTTATTTTTTGAGAGAGAGAGAGAGAGAGCAGGGAGAGGGGCAAAAGCAGAGGGAGAGAATCCCAGGCAGACTGTACTGAGTGCAGAGTCTAGGCAGGGCTTGACTTTCCCAGGACTCTGAGGTCATGACCTGAGCCAAAAGTAAGAGTCAGACACTTACCCAACTGAGTCATCCAGGTGCCCATTAGGTGACCTTCCTATAGTGTCTCCTAGTTCCTCCCTCTGCCCCTATGCCCTGACCCATTCACATAGTCACTTTCTTAGGGTTCTCAAAAAAGAATTGATAAATAAATCATAGCAAAACCTAACCAAACAGATTAAATGTTTTTTTTTTCATTCAACAGTATTGAAATAACCAGTTATTCTTCAAAGGAATTATGGGTGCTGTTCAGTCACTGGAAAAGGAAAACTGAAGAAAAATAGACCAAGAAAAGGAACTAAATCATCTATATTACAACCTACCATCATTTTATGTGTAGAAGAATAACCAATTTCTACAAACTATCCCTTTATGGTTTGGTTAAATTTAAGGTCAGAAGCAAGAAAATAATATGAGTGAATTAAATGTGCATTGGTTAACATAGATAATTTAAAATAAAATGCAGATATACACAGAAGTATATGGAAGACAACAGTTATTTTGAGTCTTACCTAGAGGTAAAAGAGTTTGCATTTCATAGGCAGAAGTGAAATCAATCTAAGTCCTCAAAGAGGAGTATGGGAGTATATAGCATTTGAAAAAGAAAATCTTTGGGCAGCCCTGGTGGTCCAGCGGTTTAGCCCTGCCTTAAGCCCAGGGCATGATTCTGGAGACCTGGGATTGAGTCCCACATCAGGCTCCCTGCATGGAGCCTGCTTCTCCCTCTGCCTGTGTCTCTGCCTCTCTCTCTCTCTCTCTCTCTCTCTCTCTCTCTCTCTCTCTCTGTGTGTGTGTGTGTGTCTCATGAATAAATAAATAAAATCTTAAAAAAAAAAAGAAAAGAAAATCCTAATAGCTATGTTAAGGTCTGGTGTGAATCGAAAAATCAAATTACTAAAATAAAAGAAATAAAATAGCTGATTTCTATAAAGTGAAATATGAGTTGATAAGGGATCCAGATTTATTAAGGACAAAATTATCAAGATTTATTGATGGGAAAAGTTATGAAATACATGTATATATGTGACTCTAAGTCACATATTAGAGCATCAAGATTTACTTAGAGTGATAGAGACATTAGATAGGACTGACAATTTCTAGGAAAATACATGATGGATGCTACTTTATTAAGAGAAAGAAAAAAGAGACTAGAAATGGCTGATCCCGGTAGAAAAATAAATGTAAAAAGAGTTTTATTTTTTTTATTTTTATTTTTATTTTTTTTATAAAAAGAGTTTTATATAGAATGTTGATCATACTACAAGCCTTCAAATGTTTTTCTAGTTAACAATTAAAGGGGAAAAGGTAGTAATGAATGAGACATAAGGTTGCCAGAAATTGAATAGAGGAATCGGGGACATTATCAATATAGAAAAAATAGTGGTGTTGGCATCCAGTCCTGCCAAAAATCTCCCCAAAGTATGGAAAAAATCCTCAGTGTGAAGTAATTTATATCATAGAATGATTCCAGTGACAAAGAAAGAGCACCAAAATTTAAGAGATGAGGCAGGCATATAGACAAATGCAATAGAATGCTATATCAAGTTAATCTTACATTAACCAGGAAATATGATTCATCTTTAAATCTCTCAAAGTTCATTGTAGTGATAGTTGAATACAGAAAATTATTAGGTATAGTAAAATGTTTTTACTGAAACATTATAAAGTGAGCAAAATAAATGAAATATCTACTGTACTTCTGAAGGATGACCATGAAATTTTAATGCACTATAAGATTAATAATATAGCTCAATAAGATTGATATATTAAAATATATAATCTATTACTACTTAAGGAATTATAGTAGTATTTTTTTAAATTTTATTTATTTATTCATGACAGACAGAGAGAGAAGCAGAGACATTGGCAGAAGGAGAAGTATGCTCCCGATGAGGAGCCCGATGTGGGATGCAATCCCAGAACCCCGGGATCACAGCCTAAGCCAGAGGCAGACATCTAACCACTGAGATACCCAGGTGCCCCAAGGAATTTTAGTAGTTTGTCAGATAAACATGCAAGTCCTTTAGTTGTAGACTTCAAAATTTTAACTTCTACACCAATGAATATAAGATACATAATTATGTACGTAGTCCATTTTGCTAAGTAACATGACTACATGCATTTGAATAGAATTTTATCTAGTGAAAGAACTAACAGCATGACAGCTATTCACTGCCTCCTATGAATTGGAAAAACGGTATTGATGGTCTAAGACATGCATTTTTATTGTTGTTCAGTCAGAACTTGAAATATACTAAGAATTCCAGGACTCTGAGAAGTATTATGAGAAGGCAGAATATATTATTTTAACATTTGAAGCAACTAATAAAAATGTCTATTCTAAACTGACATTCAAGTTTATTAATATATTAATAAGGGCAGCAATATGTTGTCATTTTTTCCTTACAGTCATGAGGAATTATTTCAAATATGAAGCTACATATTATTGATTGAGAAACTTAATATATAAAAATTAAAGATGTCACATGTAAAAAATAAGATGTTCATCAGTTAAAACCAAAATCTCTTTAATATGGTTAAAATTTTATTTTACTAATCATGTATGTAATATGCTTAAGAAGCATGGCGTTCAGAACTATATATGTTAAATACTTCACTTAAGAATTTTATTATGAGGGCAGCCCTGGTGGCTCAGCGGTTTAGTGCCGCCTTCAGCCCAAGGCATGATCCTGGAGACCTGGGATCAAGTCCCACGTCGGGCTCCCCGCATGGAGCTTGCTGCTCCCTCTGCCTATGTCTCTGCATCAATCTCTCTATTATGTCTCCCATGAATAAATAAATAAAATCTTTAAAAAAAAAAGAATTTGATTATGAGGGACAACTGGATGGCATAGTGGTTGAGCATCTGCCTTCAGCCTAGGGCATGATCCTGGGGTTCCAGGATCAAGTAACACATTGGGCTCCCTGCCTGGAGTCTGCTTCTCTTTCTGCCTGTGTCTCTGCCTCTCTCTCTCTCTCTCATGAATAAATAAATAAAATATATTAAAAAAATAATTTAATTATGACCATGAATGCCTTTTTTATTTTAAAAGGTAAAGTTATTTTAACACATGCAATAGAGCAATGTCCACTCGTTGAATCATTTTTTTGTTTTTGTATTTTAATGATAAAGTTATAGGTGGTTGCAAGCAATATTTTTGCATTTTAAAATTGAAAACTTTTACTTTACGAATACTAAATGGCCAAGAACTAAACATGAAGAGATGAAAAAAAGAGCAGCAGATGGGGAGGATGTGAAGCCAACCATACTTAAGAAGCCGAAACCAATTAGAAAGGTATCACTGAAAGCTATTCTACACAGCCGACCTAAAATGGAGAGCAAGTATAATAATAAAATGCCATGGTTGATAGCTCCTAAGGCCTGTGGAATGTCAAGAAGCAGTACGAGTGTAATGTTAGCACCTTAATAAGCAATTTATGAGTAATTCAATGCAAGACTGTTTCTGTTTTTGGAAATGAAAATAATCGATCGAAACGAGAAGAGTCAAATCGAAATGAAAATAATCGAATCGAAACGAAAATAATCGAATTGAAAAGAAACAAATTGAATTGAATCGAAAAAAATCAAATCGAATCGAAATTAACCAAATTGAAATGAGAGAAATCAAATCGAATCGAAAATAATCGAATCGAATCAAAAATACACAAATCGAAATGAAAATAATCGAATCGAATCGAAAAAATTCGAATCGAAAAGAAACGAATTGAATCGATTCGAAAAAATCAAATAGAATAGAAAATAAACAAATAGAAACGAAAATAATCAATCGAAATGAAAATAAATGAATCGAAATGAAAAAAAATCAAGTAGAAGTGAAAAAAATCGAAACGAATCGAAAATAATCAAATCGTATCAAAAATAATCAAATCGAATCGAAAATAATCAAATAGAAACGAAAATAATCGAATCGAATCGAAAATAATCAAATCGAAATGAAAATAATCGAATAGAATCAAAAATACTCGAATCGAAACAAAAATAATCTAATAGAAATGAAAATAATCAATCGAAACGAGAAAGTCAAATCGAAACGATAATAATTGAATCGAAATGAAAATAATCGAATCCAAACGAAAAAAATCGAATCAAAACGAAAATAATCGAATTGAAAAGAAAAAAATCGAATCAAATAGCATCAAATCGAAAAAAATCGAGTCGAATCCAATTGAAAAAATAGAATCGAAACGAAAATAAACGAATCGAAACAATAATAATCGAATCGAAACGAAAATAAATGAATTGAAATGAAAATCATGTAGAAGCGAAAAAAATCAAATCGAATCGAAAATAATCAAATTGAATCGAAATTAATCGAATCGAATCGAAAATAAAAAAATAGAAACGAAAATAATCGAATCGAAATGAGAAAAGTCAAATCGAAATGAAAATAATCGAATCGAAACGAAAATAATCGAATCAAAAAGAAACAAATTGAATTGAATCGAATAATATCAAATCGAATCGAAATAATCAAACCGAATTGAAAATAATCAAATCGAAATAGAAAAATCAAATCGAATCGAAAATAATTGAATCGAATCGAAAATAAACAAATCTAACTGAAAATAATCGAATCAAATCGAAAAAATTCGAATCGAAAAGAAACGAATTGAATCGAAAAAAATCAAATAGAATTGAAAATAATCAAATTGAAACGAAAGTAATCAATCGAAACGAAAATAATCGAATCGAAACCAAAATAATCAAATGGACATGAAAATAATCGAATTGAAAATAATCAAATCGAAACTAAAATATTCAAATCGAATCGGAAATAATCATATAGAAACGAAAATAATCGAATCGAAACGAAAATATTCAAATCGAAACCAAAATAATCAAACCGACATGAAAATAATCGAATCGAATTGAAAATAAATCGAAACTAAAATATCGAATCAAATCGAAAATAATCAAACCGAATAGAAAATAATCGAATCGAAATGAAAAAAATCAAGTACAAGCGAAAATAATCGAATCGAAACCAAAATAATTAAATCGACATGAAAATAATCAAATCGAATCGAAAATAATCGAATCAAAATAAAAATAATCGAATCGAATCGAAAATATTGAATCGAATCGAAAATAATCGAATCAAAACGAAAATATCTGAATCGAAACAAAAATAATTGAATCGAAATGAAAAAAATCGAATCAAAACGAAAATAATCGAATCGAAACGTAAATAATCAAATCGAAATGAAAATAAATGAATCGATTTTAAAAATCGAATTGAAACGAAAATAATCGAATCGAATCAAAAATAATCGAGTCGAATCGAAAATAATTGAGTTGAAACAAAAATAATCCAATCGAAATGAAAATAATCGAATCGAAATGAAAATTATCGAATGGAATAAAAAGAATACAATCAAAAGAAAAATAATCAAATCGAAATGAAAAAAATGGAATCGAATCAAATCGAATCGAAGAAAATCAAATCGCATCGAATCGATAAAAATCGAATGGAATGGAATTGAATCGAAACGAAGATAATCGAATCGAAACGAAGATATTCGAATCGAATAAAAACATAATAGAAACGTAAATAATCGAATCGAAACGAAAAAAATCGCATCAAAACAAAAATAATCGAATCGAAACCAAAATAATCTATCAAAATGAAAATAATCTAATCGAATTGAAAATAATCACATCGAAACGAAAATAATTGAATCGAATCGAAAATAATCAAATCGAAATGAAAATAGGATAGAATCAAAAGTAATCAAATCGAATCGAGAATAATCAAATCGAAATGAAAATAATCGAATTGAAACAAAAATAATTAATTGAAACGGAAATAATCAAATTGAAACGAAACAAATCGAATCGAAACGGACAAAATCGAATCGAAACAAAAAAATCGAATCAAAAAAAAATCGAATTGAATAGCATCGAATCGGAAAAAAAAGAATCAAAACGAAAACAAATAATCGAAACAATAGTAATTGAATCGAAACGAAAATAAATGAATCAAAACGAAAAACAAAGTAGAAGCGAAAAAATCGAAACGAATCGAAAAAATCAAATCGTATCGAAAATAATCAAATCTAATAAAAAATAATCAAATAGAAACGAAAATAATCAAATCGAAATGATAAAAGTCAAATCGAAATGAAAATAATCGAACTGAAACGAAAATAATCGAATCAAAAAGAAACAAATCGAATGGAATCGAAAAAATCGAATCGAAAATAATCAAATCGAAACGAGAAAAATCTAATCGAGTCGAAAATAATCGAATTGAATCGAAAATAAACAAATCGAAATGAAAATAATCGAATCGAATCGAAAAAATTCGAATCGAAAAGAAACGAATTGAATCGAATCGAAAAAAATCAAATCGAATAGAAAATAATCGAATTGAAATGAAAAAATTCAAGTAGAGGCGAAAATAATCTAATCGAAACCAAAATAATTAAATCGAAATGAAAATAACCGAATCGAATTGAAAATAATCAAATCGAATTGAAAATAAACAAATTGAAACGAAAATAATCAATCGAAACAAAAATAATCGAATCGAAACGAAAATAATCAAATCGAGATGAAAATAATTGAATCGAATCAAAAATAATCAAATCAAAACTAAAATAATCGAATCGAATTGAAAAAAATCAAATCAAATAGAAAATAATCGAATCGAAATGAAAAAAATCAAGTAGAAGCGAAAATAATTAAATCGAATCGAAAATAATCGAATCGAAATAAAAATAATCAAATCGAAACGAAAATAATCAAATAGAAACGAAAATAATAGAATCGAAAAGAAACGAATTGAATTGAATCGAAAAAAATCAAATCGAATCGAAAATAATCAAATAGAAATGAGAAAAATCGAATCGAATAAAAAATAATTGAATCGAATCTAAAATAAACAAATCTAACTGAAAATAATCAAATCGAATCGAAAAAATTCGAATAGAAAAGAAACGAATTGAATGGAATCGAAAAAAACAAATCTAATCGAAAATAATCAAATCGAATAGAAAATAATCGAATCGAAATGAAAATAATCAATCGAAAAGAAAATAATCAAATCGAAATGAAAATAATTGAATCAAAACGAAAATAATTAATCGAAACAAAAAAATCGAATCGAAATGAAAGAAATCAAATTGAAACAAAAATAATGGAATCGAAAAGAAAAAAATCGAATCGAATAGCATCGAATTGAAAAAATCGAATCAAATCGAATAGAAAATATCGAATAAAAAAGAAAATAAACGAATCAAAATAATAATGATCGAATCGAAACGAAAATAAATGAATCGAAATGAAAAAATCATGTAGAAGCGAAAAAAATCGAATCGAAAATAATCGAATTGAAAATAATCAAATAGAAATGAAAATAATCGAATTTAGATGAGAAAAGTCAAATTGAAATGAAAATAATCGAATCGAAACGAAAATAATCGAATTGAAAAGACACAAATTGAATCGAATCGAAAAAAATCAAATTGAATCGAAAATAATCAAATAGAAATGAGAAAAATCGAATCGAATCGAAAATAATCGAATGGAATCGAAAAAATTCGATTCGAAAAGAAACGAATTAAATCGACATGAAAATAATCAAATCGAATAGAAAATAATCGAATCGAAACAAAAATAATGAATCGAAACGAGAAAAATCGAATCGAAAAGAAAATAATCGAAAATAATCGAAAAAATTCGAATCGAAAAGAAACGAATTGAATCGACATGAAAATAATTGAATCGAAACGAAAATAATCAATCGAAACAAAAATAATCAAATTGAAACCAAAATAATCAAATCCACATGAAAATAATCGAATCGAATCGAAGATAATCAAATCGAAACTAAAATAATTGAATCGAATCGAAAATAACCAAATTGAATAGAAAATAATCGAATCGAAATGAAAACAATCAAGTAGAAGAGAAAATAATAGAATTGAAACCAAAATAATTAAATTGACATGAAAATAATCAAATCGAAATAATAAAATAGAAACGAAAATAATCGAATCAAATCGAAAATAACCGAATCGAAACGAAAATAATCGAGTCGCGACCAAAATAATCGAATCGACATGAAATAATCGAATCTAAACGAAAATAATCGAATGGAATAAAAAGAATAGAATGTAAACAAAAATAATCAAATCGAAATGAAAAAAATGGAATCGAATCGCATCGAATCTAAGAAAATCAAATCGCATCGAATCGATAGAAATCGAATGGAATGGAATCGAATCGAATCGAAAAAAATCGAATCGAAATGAAAATAATCGAATCGAAATGAAGATATTCGAGTCGAATAAAAACATAATCGAAACGAAAATAATCGAATCGAAACCAAAATAATCACACAAAATGAAAATAATCGAATTGAATCGAAAATAATCACATTGAATCAAAAATAATCAAATCGAATCGAAAATAATCAATCAAAACGAAAATAATCGAAACGAAACCAAAATAATCAAATCGACATGAAAATAATCGAATCGAATCGAAAGTAATCAAATAGAAACTAAAATAATCGAATCGAATAGAAAATGATCAAATCGAAACGAAAATAATCAATCGAAATGAAAATCAAATCGAAACCAAAATAATCAAATTGACATGAAAAAAATCAAATCGAATCGAAAATATCAAATCGAAACTAAAATCGAATGGAATCGAAAATAATCAAATTGAATCGAAAATAATCAAATCGAAACAAAAATAATCAAATCGAATCGATAATAATCAAATCGAATCGAAAATAATCAATCCAAACGAAAATAATCGAATCGAAACCAAAATGATCAAATCGACATGAAAATAACCGATCGAAATGCTGTGGAAGCGAACCGTACAGGCAGTCAGGATGCGGGAGGGACAGGCCATGAGCTCAACTCTCAGACGTGTGTGAGCTGTGCAGGCCGACGTGTGCTGGACACTTACTGATGGGAGCTAGGACCGAGCTACACTCTCATTGAAGAAGGACGTGTGCAATCTCTGCATTGAACTCAGATACACGAAGTAGAGTCCTGTCGCTTCCACATGCTTTTCACACAACCTCTTCCGGCACCTCACATAAATAAAAAATCTTTAAAAAAAAATGAAAGAAGGTGTTCTTGATGTGCTCATAGTTTTAATTAAACATGAATCCAGTGACCTTTTGGCTCCTTGATATGCAGCATTCTATGTATTCAACATATAAATATTACACAGATGTTGACGTGTAAATATTACAAATAGAAGGAGAGCTAAAGAGAAAAAAATGTGATTTAACAAGAGAAAGGGGATCCCTGGGTGGCGCAGTGGTTTAGCACCTGCCTTTGGCCCAGGGCGCGATCCTGGAGACTCGGGATCAAATCCCACGTCGGGCTCCCGGTGCATGGAGCCTGCTTCTCCCTCTGCCTATGTCTCTGCCTCTCTCTCTCTCTCTCTCTCTCTCTCTCTTTCTCTGTGTGACTATCATAAAAAATAAAAATTAAAAAATAAAAAAATAATAAAAAAAATTTAACAAGAGAAAGGCAGTAGGTAAAAAGAAGAAAAAAAAGTAACACAGAATACAAACCCAAAGTGAATGTACTATAAATATATTGAAGATCTTAATACCATCAATATTGCATAAATGTAAATATTAGGCTAAAAGTATTAGGTCTAATAAAGATGAACTTTATTGGGGTTAGCTCAATCAAATATTTAGAAATTAAGATGTCAACTTATGTTAAGAGGACACCCCCAAAATGCCAAATATCTGAATTATTAAAATGATATAAATATGTACTATAAAGTACATCTCAACTGTGAAGATCTTTTTACCTTTAAATATAATAAAAGAAGGACAATAGAAAGAAATTTTAGTATGTAATACAGTTCTTCCTCATTATATGGTAATGGAATTAATTTAAATGAGAATCTGTGTGACATCCTATATGTAACCTCTGTTCTACCTTTATCTGTTCTATCTTTATGAACTTCTTGGTAGTTTCACTTATTAAAAGATTCTAACAGTATTTAGCTCTCTCTAAAGGGACCTTTGAGACCAAAATGGTTGCAACAGAATCTCTCTTTCTGTAAAAGATACCATAAAACAATTAAATGTTACTTGAGTCCTCACTGAAAACCATTCTCACTAAAACTAATGATTCCCTATGTCAATATTAAAATCTATTTTTTAACCTCATTTTGGACTTATAAAAATATTAAAATATATTTCAATATCTCATACTGAATATCTAGCAGTAGCCACAAGGAAAAATAGCACAAATTTAATACTATTATACTAAAATACATTTTATCTTTATACTTCAATGTTTTAATATTAATAACAGATTCTATACTGCTTTATATTTTTCTTATTTAATCATCTCAACATCCTTGTAAAAATAGTACAGATTTATTTTAAAAATAAGGAGAAAAGCTCATGGAATAAAATATTTTGTCAGATGAACATGCATCCATTTCTTCTATATTTGTTTCTCTATAATTTATTATTGTTATTCAACTTACTTGAGATTATTTTTTTGAAAATGTTTTACACTTCCATAGTACAAATTTATGGCAAATAGAAATTATTATTTTGTTCTTTCACTCAGTAAAGAGTTTTAAAGTCAAAACAGTATAAAACTGAGCTTCAAGGGAAGAATTCTGTGGCTAAGTAGAATCATGTAAGGATGTACTTAAGAGTAGGTTGTGTGGTTAACTGATATCACCACTCCATTACTTCTATAATTTTTCATGATTTATATTGTCTTCTCCAGATATTTCCAAGCTAGTGAGGAAATTCAGAACACAGTTTCAGGGTAACTACTATGTTTCCTTTTAACTCCCTATAGTTTAACTTCCTTTACATTTTAGGAAGGACAAAGTCTAAGAAAGGCATCTTCAAAGAGAAGACATTGAGGAAACTTACTCATGGCATTTATAATCTTGCAGATTTAATTTTTTTTTTATGTTCAAAATAAACAGAACCTGGAAAATTACTGAAAAGTACCTATGGGATAAAGTTTGGCATAATTCTAAAAACAGAATGAAAAAAGAAAGAAGGAAAAGAAAGAAAGAAAGAAAAGAAAGAAAGAAAAGAAAGAAAAGAAAAGAAAAAGAACAAAGAAGAAAGAAAGGAGAAAAGAAAGAAGCCATTTGAATTAGAAATGAAAGAACTAGGAGTAAATTTTTTAAAGAGGAATAAAAATATTTTTTAAAGTGTCCTCCAATATTTAAATACTTTGTTAGAAGAGAAAATAGATCAATTATTCATGATTCATGACTATAGTTTTCAGATTAGTGTTTAAAAATTAAGGGGCTACACTTTTTTGACATTACAGAATAGTTAAGGTTGTCTAGAGATAGAATGAGATAGCTTTCTAGGCTTGTTTTCTCATTAATTTGGATGAGGTGGTTTCTAATATCCCTTTCAGTTTTACTATTGCAGTGTTATCTTTTTAAAAACGATTTTCTTTATTTAATAAAGAGAGAGAGAGACCACATGAGCAAGGCAGAGCTACAGGAGAGGGAGAAGCAAACTCCCCTCTGAGGAGTGAATCTGCTGTGGGGCTCCATTCTAGGACTCCAGGATCATGACCTGGCGGAAGGCAGATGCTTAACTATCTGAGCCACCCAGGCACCTTGCATGATATTATCTTCCTCTGGATATTTAGAGTGAGTGTAACATGAGACAACCCACCTGCATACATCTGCTAAGCAGTTTACAACTCCCGGAGATTATCCCCCTCTTTACATTATCCCTGATGAATACTCTTAAAAGTCGAAGTGAATTCAAAACAATCCTAATGCTGTCCCTGATGCCCATACCTCTCTTATTGCAATGTACCACTTTTTACCATTTATTATGTTTGTTTAGACATTCATTTATTTCCTTGATAGACAGTAAGCACTGCTTATAAATTGTAATTTGGTGGGAAGGATCTTCCATATTGAAATCATTTGGGGTTTTAAAAGGCAAATTCCTGGAATTGATTCTAGAACTACAGGAAGACTTGCCATTATTTTCTGTATGATACACTGAACTTTATTCTTTTAAATGCTTAGTGTTACAAAGCTACTGCTATAAATTCTTTTATTTACCTTTGTGTTTTCCAACTTCTGTCAACTCTTGGCCTAATCATTACTAATACCCAGCCTCAGCCGTACCGAGCTGCTGATTTATTTCTGAATACATCTTCAGGATATCAGGATATCCTCAGACATCATCGTTCTGGGCAGGCTGATGTTAATCTTGTTATAAACCTTGCTCCCTAGGAGCTATTTTCTGACTGCTTTCTCCTATTTATGCCTTACTTAGGATACTGTTTCAAAATAGACCAAATGGAAACACACTCTTGCCTGACTGATGCTGTGATCTAGAATATCCTATTACACACTTTATCCATCAAGGTGAACCACACAGCATCTTGAAGATAGCCTAAATCATGCCCACATGTGCTACCTCCCTTTAATTATTCTAATTAAGACTCCTTTTCTTCCAACAAATGACCAGCCCTATACCTAAGACTCTTCTTCGGTGGCCCAGTCCTAATCACAAATATGCAATTTTACTTCTTGCTGTACCCTCAATGAGTGGAAAGCCTGGCTTCTTGTAAAAGATGAGAGAGGGTAGTCCTATCCTCAATGAGAGGGGGCATTTAAGGTAACATTATCACAAACCTCAAAACAGTTTGTCCCCTTTTCTTTTCACCTCTCTCCCCCATATGCCTAGACAGGATGAAACAGATGCTCATTAATTCTTAAAATCCCTTTAAACTATATAATGTACACTCTCAGATTAGTGAGATTAAAACACATGGTAGTTATATAATTTATAATGTGTCCAGAATTCATCAATAGATCAACAGCACTATTTGCAAGGTAGGCAGTCAGGCCTGAAGATTTTTTATCAAAAGCCCAAAAAGGAAACACTTCTCAAGTTGCTATTGGTTATCATGATCTGCGCAAACAAATGGTATTGCTGCACAACGTCAATAGCCCACATTCTACGCCTTGTTTTGCTTTTTAACAGTGAGAAGACCAACAGCTGTTACTGATCTAAGAAGAACTAAAGCATTTACAGTAGGTGGTACCACCTGTGCTTTTCTTATTCCACCCTTAAAAATCTGCTACTTTATTTTGGAGCTGATGGAGAATATGGCAGTGACTCAATGTCAGGGGGAGTGAGTAGTCAACTGTGGCTTAGTTCTGATAAGGAGTAACATGATCTTTATAAGTCACAACAATGTGTGTTGATGAATATCTTCTCTTGATTTTGCTTTATCCATTTCAAGAATCTAAGAAAAGACCATAAATAAAAAGGAAATTTGAATTCAGCTGACTTAACTGAACGAAAGAATTACAACCCAGATAAAATGCAAGATTCTATATATATGCAATTAATGATCTTAACTATTTCATGTTTCATTTTAGCTTCTTTACCTTAAACCCTAGAAAAAATACACTTGCCACGTTACTGCCTACTTGATCCTATAGCTGTGAATTTTAAATTTAAACAGGCAGTTGGTGAAACATGTCTTCTATTTCCAAGTGAAGTGTTTAAGAGTTTATGGAAAATAGAGAATTAACTCAATTGGGGACAAAAATAGCTTTGAAATTTGGTAGCTTGAGTTACCTAGCACTTATATATGAAGTTTCCTCTAAATGCTAAATTTCAAAATGTTATATACAGAATAATTTAAGTCATATAATACAAAACTTTTGACAAAAGGAAATGTATCGAGTGATACATTTACTTCAACTGAATCAGGGGATCCCTACACAACCATGAGTTGATGTTTCTGCATCTTGGTGTTCTAAATTAATCAATGTTATAGAAATTCAACTAGAATTGAATTGTTCAATGAAAAAAGCGAGGTAATAATCTCTTGTCATTTTTTTTACAACTTTTCACATTTCCCATAGTAAATTGGGGGATTAAATACCCACAGTAAATTCCCCATAGTAGATTTCCTGAGTAAATTGTTTGCCAATATGGTATACTCTAACCCGGCCTATTTTTAACAACCTTTCTTGCCTTCTGAAGCAAAGAAACAAAAAAGAAACCACTTTCGGACAAATATATATATATATATATATATATATATATATATATATATATAGCTTGAAAGCATTTCCCTTTAGATGAATTACTTAAAATTCAGCCAAGGACAGACACTGTTTTTTAATTGCTGTTTTAGAAAACATTTGGACCTACCTGGAAATATTAAATATAAGTCTCATTTATAACACTAACAATAGGTTTTATTTATAATCATGAATAGAGTGTCAACTCAAAGAATGGCCCACATTTACTACATCTGAGTTTTGTTGTTTCTGTTACTCACCTCACACTTCTGTTAGTTTTTGCTTGCTGTTTTCAAATATAATAATATTAATAAATATCATATCCAAATAGTTCTTAATTATGCTAGCACATTCTTTACTGATGAAGTGTTTAGTCAGAATTTTGTGTGTTTTTTTAAATTTTTATTATTTATTTATTCATGAGAGACAGAGAGAGAGAGAGAGGCAAAGACATAAGCAGATGGAGATGCAGGAAGCCCAATGTGGTAATCAATACCAGGATTTGGGGATCATGCCTTAAGCCAAAGGCAGACGCTCAACTGTTGAGTCACCAGGTGTCCCATAATTTTGTGTTTTTCTTTCCAATCCAGTGAGACACATTTTTCCCTATAGAACATGTTGGCAACAGTGTTATCACACATACAGAAATCCTATACTATTATTACCACATTATATGTTGGTATTACAGCAATGAATTTGTCTGGATAGCTGTAAAATATTTTTCTCTTATTACTATTTGTCATGTCCAGGGCAGAGTCACTGATGTTGGTGACACAGTGCTTAGATTCAGACTGCAAAATTTGGGGATTTTCTGAAAAGTGACTCTCACACTGACAGCTGAGACCCATTGCTAGGAATAGAGAACATCTCCCTGAAGGCTACATAGTTACAGTTGTTCTACATTAAGCCACCACTTACCGAGAATTACCCAATGTAAAGAACAAATCCTTCAAGTGTCTTGTTGTTGCTTCAAAAAGAATGCCAGGTTTTCCTTTACTCATCCACAATTAGTTTTGCTAACTTGAAAAGCATATGACAAGTCGACCGATCTATGAACCAGCTGCCATCTGATAGCTCACCTCTGCAAAATGAGAAGGGAGCTGATACCAAGATGCAGATTCATGAAAGACACCCTGAGAAAAATCAATGTGAAATAAAATAAAAGTGGATAAATGAAGTCTGTAATTAAGGACTTAACAGGAAGCATTTACTAGATGGAAAGAGTTCCAAATGAAAAATACTTTGAAAAGATAAGTCACAAAACCTGTGCTTTAAAAAAATGGTAAAAGATAAAGAGGGCAAAGTACTTAGGAATTTCTATTTTACTACTGATAAGGCCACAAATGAGAATGTTCTGCCCAGAATTAATACAAAATTTAGGTGAATATGTTGGGTTACATCTCAGTCCTCTTGGACTCTTGTCTAAGTGTTTCTTTTTGGCAGACCAGGCTATCAAATTTTAGTAGATGAGTGAAAAATCAAATCATATTTCAGATAGTGAAATGATATCAAAGTTCCTGGCCTGTCTAGAATGGGAAAAGGATAAGACCATTAATTATAAAGTGAAACCACTTAGCAACTCAAGAATTGTATTTAGGATGCTGAATGTATAGTTGACAATAGTCATCCCTAAGAGCAGAGATCATATAATTTCATCTAGAAACAAGAAAGTAGATGTGCTTACTATACCTACTTACCATGCAATGTACCTACTTGATAACCTTCCATGTACTTATTTGCTTTTTAGCAGTTCATTCAATTAGATAAATTTGTATTAAGTACAAATTGTGTTCAAGGTACCCTTGAATGTCATGAAAGTAGGTAAACATGGTCACAGTTGGCATCACCTGTGTCAGTTGGCCTTAGGTTGCCAAATCTATTTTCTCTCTCCTTGAATCTGGGTTGCCCAGATTCCCCTTCAAGGGAATACTTACTGACTAGCTATGAGATATAGTCATTAGAGAGCTTACTGTGATCATTCTGCCTCAGTTAGAAAGAACCATTATTACCTAAAGTCATTCTTTTTCCTAATTTCAGTGCCTGAGCAAGACAGGAGAATAAGAATCTAGTCTTTGTGGCCTAATGCAGGATACTCTGACAGATAAGCCTTACTCTGAAGCTTTCCACATTGGCTGAGACTGTTGGATCTACATGCAGATCAACTTCTTCCTCCATCCAATCCTATTTCCTCTCTTTTTCTTTTATAGATGTTAGTTCATAATAAATAACTTACACCCCAACTACCATCACCGTATCTGCTTCTATGATGCTTGTTCTAGCCAATAAAATGTGGCCACTGTACCAGCTCTGAGACTAGACTTCAAAAAATCTTGTAGACTTTCACTCTGGGAACCCTATCAAGGCATCCTATCAACATGTCATGAGAGGCCAATAAAACAGCAATGAACCATATCAGAGGTCTTCCAAAGCAACAAGAAACCAATCAACCCAGCAGCTCACTGTACACACATAAACAGACGCATTTTAAACTAGAAGAAGAGCCTAGCTGAGCCCAGCCCAAATTGCTAAATAGCAGAATCAGGAGCTAAATAAAAGATTGTTGTTTTAAACCATTAAATCTTTGGGATGATTTTTTATATAGCCAAAGCTATCTTATTATACAAGCATACTTAATATTTCTAAAAAGGCAATTTGTTTGAATTTTGACATTTTTATTATTTTTATAAAGGCCCTATAATAATGAACATGCAATTATCATTTAGTATAGAGTTATTTTCAGCTCTAGTCACACAGCTCTGTGCTTATTTTGTGGATGCCTGGAAATCCGGCACTGTCTTTCAGCCAAGAAAAAGGCATTTACCTTTAGGCATTTACTAATGATTTATCATGTGCTATTTAATACCTGAAACTCCCTTGTGGCTCTTAGGCCCAGTTGGTTTATTGATAGCTTACACCTTGTGTAACCAGTTAGCCTGAATTAATTATGTAAACAGGGTCATGAAAGACCTTACTGGAAACTTTCCAGTTGCTCTCCCCAAATTAGTATTTGTTTTACAAATTTTGGTAATTCAATCTAGAAACAAAATACATCCTTGTGTTCATAGTAAGGCTTAAGGCAGGTGCTTCTGGAAGTTTTGGGGCCCCTAAATCTTGCCTGAACTCTTTTTTTCTGCTCTAGAGTATCTTTTGCCCTTATTAAAAGATTTGCATTAATATGCTTTATGGTGACTCTATAAGTCTTTTCAATTAACCGATGTGTTGCACTCTGCAGGCTGTGTGTGAGTGTTTAGGTGCTCTTCAAAAATTAAGAACAAGATTTGTGAATTTTTTCTTAGTATAGATCTAAGGAAACCATAGCTGCACAAGATCAAGATCAAAGTTAAATTTGTTTTTTGTTTTTTGTTTTTTGTTTTTGCTTTTTGATAAGGGTCTTTGTGTATGTGTGTTTATGTGGTTACATTTTGTTTCAAATTCTGGTTCTGGAGCAGTGTAAAGAAGTTCAATTACAAAAAAGGGAAAAGAGAAAACATGAAAGTCAGCTTCAAACACAAAAAGTAAACATATATTATTCACAAGTATAAGGACAAGAAAATAGAAAATGATTTAACATTATAATCCAATGACAAGTCAAAAGAAAAATAAAACATTTAATAGAATCAACTTCACACATGACAACAATAGAACATGATTAAAGGATATTAGGGCTGTAAACAGAACACATGCCCAAAGTAATATCTTTTAAATACTGGATATGTTGCCTGAATATCCCTTGATAAAAATTCCCTGAAGTTGATGATTTAAGGATTCCTGGTGAAATTCAAACATGTTACTAAAATATGGAAACAGCTTATTAATTAAGCAATATATGCCCCAAGACTATGAGCAAAAATATTATTTTTGTAAATTTCCTAGAGAAGAAAGTTCTTGATAAAGTTGATTGTAGCACAAAAGAGCTATGATTAAGTCAGCAAGAATATTTGAAGGTGTAGTGGAATAAAAGGACTAGAGGGTATGCTAGAGCAAAAAGTCCTAGAAACACAGGAGTAATGACTGAGAACAGAAACACGGAAGATAATGGTTATTTCGACAAAGGAAGTAGTTACTTAATGTGGATCATGGTTTCTTCATAAATGTACAAGGGTTTACATTTACCCCATGGAGGTGTACTACAACCCCACAGATCTCTTAGAGCATACTACACCTAAAATACTGAGCTGAACACAGTGAAAATACTCAATTGTTTACTGTATCCAACATCCTCCAAGTGCAAAATACTACTAGAGAGTGGCTTAATTCCACTAATATTATGTTACTAAGTATTATGGGTTTATACACTATAAGTTTTAGTTCATGTTTATTGAATTAAATTAGTTCTGTCACCTAATAATGGAGGAGCAAAGGAAATTTTGTTTAAATGAAGGTCCCAGTAAATTATATCTGAATCAAAGAATCATGGACTTGCAGGGTCACAAGCAGGCCTAAAAGTCATCTCGTACAACACCTCTTCTAATGCGTGAATTTACGCATTACATTCTATTTGAACACTTAATGATGAGCAGCATATACCTTCTGGAATTAGCTTATTTCATTACCAGTAGGCTCAGAGTTTTAAACTTATAAAACTTTTAAAGCTTTAAAGTTCTACTTTCAGGTCAGCAAAAGCCTACTCTCCTTTAACTTCCACCCAAAGCAAGTCTACTGATAGCTCTTTCATATCACAACCATTCAAATATTTCAAGATATAGTATCTTTTTATTTCAGAAAAAAATATTCCAAGTCTTCCAAATTTGGCTCACCAGTATGGTTCCAACTTCTGTCTCCATTCTTCAGAGGTAGGCTGACCACCATAGAATTATGCTATACCATCAACCTCCCACCCCCTTTTCCCTGTCCTTCATCTTATATTTTACAGTTCACAAGTTTATTTTTTTAAAGATTTTATTTGTTTATTCATGAGAGACGAGAGAGAGAGAGAAAGAGAGAGAGAGAGAGAGGCAGAGACACAGGCAGAGGGAGAAGCAGGCTCCACACAGGGAGCCCAACGTGGGACTCGATCCTGGGTCTCCAGGATCATGCCCCGGGCCGAAGGCAGGTGCTAAACCCGCTGAGCCAGCAGGCATCCCTAGTTCACAAGTTTATGTCACAGTCACTGTGAGATTGCTTCAGCATATTGTGAACTAAATCTCCTAAGTCTTTTCAAACAATCTGCTACTAAGGCAAGACCCTTCACCTGCTATGTAGAGGGCATGTGTGAAGAGTTGGTTTATCTCTATTAAATTTCCTCTTGTTAGAGTTTTCCATTGCTCCAGGTATGACAAGACTTCTATGAATCTCGATTCTATCATTCACTGTGATTTCTGCCCTTCTCTGATTTGTGTTATAACCAAACTGAAGGCCTAATCTTTATCAGCTCATATCAGAGTGAGCATCAAATAGCCTAAGCAGAGTGGCCTTTCTTGAAGTCTATTTCCTCAGTCTTCTCAACGTAATACATACTGAGCCAAGGTAAGATGCCTTGATGTACTGGGCTTGTGACATGGGCGGGGGGTGGGGTGGGGTGGGTGGGGGTGGGACACCACTCTCCGACACAGGTCAAACAGAGTAGAAGGCCTAGTTTTCACTGCTACCACCTCCTGAGACATGGTGTTAGATATTGTTTTAATAAAATAAACCAATCCCAAATGTCTTAGTGTAATACATGAATTTTATTTCTTTCAAGCAAATCCATTGCAGATATTTTTGATCAGGTGTATGGTAGGCAAGCTTATTCTACACAGTGCCCTTAGAATCTAGGCTCTTTCCCTCACACAACTTTTTTCTCAGTCCTTCATGTCTAGGAGTGTGGGTAAGAGAACACCTGAGAGAGGGTGAGGGATTATATGGTGGAGCATGCATGTGGCACAAAGCATTTTCACCAACATTCCTCTGGGCAGAAATCACTTGCCAGGTCTCATCTGTAAACATAGGGATTGGGAAAAATAGTGGTTTTGCTTACAGATGTGGAAAATGGAAAAAAAAATTGAAACTATATCATGAGAGGGGGAACTGGTATTTGTAACTGGGGACACTTTGCTAAGAAATATCCCCTTGGTACCAGAAAGACAAAAATAAATTGATGTAAACAATAATTTAATATTTAAATAGTCATTCCTAAGAAACTTGGGCAGTGTGCCAAAATATTCTTTCCTTTCTCTCTCACATTGTTATTTCTCTTATTTTTCAAAATATTCTTTCCTTTCTATCTCACATTGTTATTTTTCTTATTTTTATTTTTTAACGATTTTATTTATTTATTCATGAGAGACAGAGAGAGAGAGGCAGAGACATAGGAAGAGGGAGAAGCAGGTTCCATGCAGCAAGCTTGATGTGGGAGTTGATTCCCAGACCTGGGATCACTCCCTGAGCTGAAGGCAGATGCTCAACCACTGAGCCACCAGGCGTCCCTCTTTCACATCATTAATGGAGCTGTCCTAACTGCCAACCATCTCAGTATGGCTGCCTGCAGGGCCCAGCGTACCACTCAAGAGAATAGCACCTGGAAAAGGCCATAGAAACTATGTATTGTTGACTGGAATTATTACTTAGTAATAAGCAATGCCAGTCAACACTGTGTCTGGTGACTCGTATTACAAACTTTCTCATTTAAATGGTAAATATTGCAAAGTTGGACCTCTACTTTTTGAATAACTCTTTTTGCCTTATCTCCCATCTTCTCATCCGCATTTAATAATATCTCTTCCATCTTAATATATAGGAAATTAAAAACACTTTTTTCTATAATGGTTTTATTTGTATAATATAAAACCACCAACTTAAGGACAGTTTTATAAGGGGCATCCAGAATACTATTGCAAAACTAGCTAAAATAATCTAATCAAAAAGTTTAATATGCAAGATTTTAATGTACACACAAATTGCTTAAGTTTTGGTTTATTTCCCTAAACATTTTATTGAAAACTAAAATTATATCCTGCTTTACGAATACATAGTAATGGAGAGAGAAGTTAGCATAACTAAACTTTAGCAAAGATATACTCAATATATGAGATAGTCTAATAAAGTCACATTTTATATTGCATTTGAATAGAATCAGGAAAACTTAAAAAAGATGAATTAGAGCACATGGGAAAACAACAAGGTTTTGACATTTTAGTTATGGAAGCACGGTATTTAGCACTTTAAAATGAGAATCATGGTCTTTGTAACTGGTTGACTATAAGAGTACATAACTTATGAGATAAAGATAGAAGTAACACCGGAGGAGATGGTAGAGTTTATGAATAAAAACTGACAAACCGGGGCATCTGGGTGGCTCAGTCATTTAAGCCTCCAACTCTTGGTTTCAGCTCAGGTCATGATCTCAGAGTCATGAAATCAAGCTCCATATCAGGCTCCATTATGGGTGTGGAGACTGCTTAGAATTCTCTCCTTGTCTCTCTCTCACTCTCTCTCTTTGTCCCTCTCCCCCATTATACACTCTCTCTTAAACAAAACAAAACAAAACAAGACTGATTAATAAATACCATACTCTATTTGTAAAACATAAAAACACAAAGCAAAGATATGAGGTAGAGTAAAATATAAAAGGAAGGACAATCATTAAAATATAAATTCCTCAAGTTAGTATTAAAGACTTGGCCATTTTGAAAATTTCCATAGATAGTGTCAAAAAATTAAACTTACCTTTTCCTCATGTGGGTCATACTGCATGTAGAAAATTTACACAGAAAATTATGAATAACTTAATACTCAATTAATATGTACATTAATAAAATATCCACTGAAAAAACTCCAACATTCATCATCTTCTAATATGTATCATCTGATATCAACATCAATAACAAACGTAATTTTAGTGAAAAAATGAGATGGAAATAGGAATAAAAATTATTGCGCAAAAAATAGAAGAAACAAAAAAAATAAAGAAATAAAAAAATAGAAGAAACAGAAAATGTTAGAGAAAACTACTTACATATTATCTACTTTTGAAAATATACTACAATGGAGTCATAGTCATATTTTCTACCTGGAGATGAAATACTACTGTTAGGGAAATAGGAGATGGAGACATAAGAGACCAAAATCTCTTTTGCAATGACATAGGCCAGTGGAAGAGAGGGTGAAAGAGTAGTAGCAATGAGCCTAAAGAACATGAATATTTGTTGCATATTTTTCCCCCAACAGGAGAGACTTTGACATTATAAATAACTTGGTTTTCTTCAGGGACAAAAGCATAAAATCTTGAAAAAATAGCAAATCTCAAGGAAATAAGAAATTCGAGAGGACATGTGGTATTAAAAATAAAAAACTTATAATTCAAAATTTTGTGAATTTAATCTAGTTTCAACAATTTTAAACCATATGTGGTAAACTTACATACATCAGTAAGCAAGTCCACATTCCCAATATTGACATGTAAATTAGAGATGCGTCAATAAATGCTACATAATTTCACTGAAATTTTCCTTGATTTTCCAGCCAGATGAAAAGTAAAAATGATAGTTAGATGGTGAACTGGGCATCCAAAATACAAAAACATCATTAAAACAATTCTGCAAATTAGCACAACTTCTTGTGTATCAGTTAACACTATGGTGTATAGAAACCAGGTTAAATAGCATCTTCAACATTTCATTATTAATGTCAAACGGTTAGTTTGCAGTATAACAAGACACCTATTCCAGTGATCTATCATTCATCTCAAGACTGCATTTTGCAATTTGAGTCTAGAAAACCTATTAGAAGAAGTACTGAGACTTTCCTCTCTCTTCATTCACTAAGAAAACAAAAAATCACATTTTTCCCTTCAAGCCAATAATAAATAATAAATTATGTCAATTTATGTGTGATAAGAAACTTCTAATTCTATACAGTAATTTCTATCACCACCACCCTAATTAAAGTGTCCTTTTGTTTTGACTCTATTTTAGTATTTATGTGCCTTACAAACATTACATTTTATGGCATTTTGAAGGAGAACATTACTCTTTATGTGGCACAACCTCTTATAAAAATATAATACCACAAAGAGGATTTAACAACAACAAAAACATGGTACAGAGCTTTTTTGTGGGTTTTCATCTACATAGTAAATGAACTCGTATACTATGGAAAATTTGGCTGTAAGTGTAGTTTTTTCTTTAAAGAATTCTGCTAAAAGACATCAACTTGACCTATTTTATGCTAGTTTTCTACTCTTTCTACAGAATACAGACAACATGCAATTAAGACATATTTAGTAGGTATACTTTAGATTTCACAGAGACTTTTGGAAAAAAATCTTTCCAATTTAGATATGGTAGGCCTTGTATAAGAATAAATCAAGAACTAAATAAAGCTCAGAAAAAATCCTTTATATCCTCTATATCCTCAATGTATCTACTCTTTTGGTGACCTGAATTTATCTATTGTAAAGGACTATGAAAAATAGGTTGGCGACTTTATCATTGGCCTTAAATTAATTGAAAAAAAAAAAAAAAAAAAGGAAATCCTTGCCATGTTATTTTTCCAACATGACAAAATTTTAGTTTTCTAAATAGCTATCATAATTGAGATAAATACAATACTGTGGGTACAGAGGAGAAGAAATTAAAATTCAAGCAGTTATAGACAATAGGCAGAAGTATTACTAAGAAGTTGCATTTAAATCTGGTAAAGAATGAGTAGATGTCTGTAGAGTGAAAAAAGAAAGAAAGGCCATCCCAAATAGAAAGAAAAGACATGAGAGGGTATTGTTGCAAAGGAACATAAAAATGCAAAATAACTCATAAGGGCAGAATATTATGTCGGTTTTTTAAAAAGACTGATTTTGAGAGAGAGAGAGAGAACACTAGCAGGAGGGGCAGAGGGAGAGGGAGACAGACAATCTCATGTAAACTCCATGCTGAGCATGCCTGCGGTGGGGCTAGATCTCACAACCCGGAGAAAAGGACACTGAAATCAAGATCTAAGTGGAAACCAAGAGTTGCATGCTTAACCCATTGCACCACCCAGGCGCCTTGAAGATTATGTTGTAAGTAGAGATCAATACAGGAGTTGTGTGTCATGGTAAGCAGTCTGAGCTTTATTGTATAAGCAAGTTAAAATGCAATTACAAAAACAACTAAATAATTTCATTGTGCATTTACTATGGGCCAACTGGATGAGCAAGTACCTGTCCTATTTTTTTTAAGTATTTATTTATTTATTTATTTATTTATTTATTTATTTATTCATGAGAGGAGAGAGAGAGAGAAAGGCAGAGACACAGGCAGAGGAGAAGCAGGCTCCATGTAGGCAGCCTGACATGGGACTCAATCCCGGGTCTCCAGCACCACGCCCTGGGCTGAAGGCAGCGCTAAACCACTGAGCCACCGGGTTGCCCCTACTTAATTTTTAAAACATCCTTTGAGCTGGGTACTGTGAATCTTCTATTCATTAAGAGGAAAAACTGAGGGATAGATAAATTCATTTGCTTGTTTGCAAAGCCCTAAGTTGTACCTGAGCAAACAAAATCCAGAGCCTGTGTTCCTCAATGCTGCAATACTCTACCCATCCTAAGAAACCATATTTTTATTTTTTTATTTTTATTATTTATTTATGATAGTCATACAGAGAGAGAGAGAGAGAGAGAGAGAGGCAGAGACACAGGCAGAGGCAGAAGCAGGCTCCATGCACCGGGAGCCTGACATGGGATTCGATCGCGGGTCTCCAGGATCGCGCCCTGGGCCAAAGGCAGGCGCCAAACCGCTGCGCCACCCAGGGATCCCAGAAACCATATTTTTATATGATGATATGGAAGTATCAATAGTCCAAAGACACTTCCTCATTATAATTACTCAGTAATGTTTAATTGTGTCAATCTAATTTTAGTTTGAAATCTAATGAACAGGATAGGGGAATCTTAAAAATATTGAAAATGCCTCATTAAGTATTCTTTCAAACTGTATTTCTTAGGTTGTTTTTTTTTTTTTTTGACATCCTATAGCATTTTTCTGTTACCTTTTATGGTCTTATTTTTTCATATTAGTGTTTCAGATGTAATTGTTAGTCTGAGAGTTTCTATTCCTAGGCTTTGTTGTTTTGTTTTGTTTTGTTTTGTTTTGTAAAAAAAAAAAAAATAGTACATCAGCTTTGGTTCAAATGTATGTCTAAAATAAAATGATAAAAGACTTACTATGCTCTGGCTTTTAAGACACTGGAGTCCACGATGTAAAACAAATAAATAGAAAAAGGCTTTGGAATCTTACTCAGCTGAGTTCAAATCCCAGATCTGCTATGTATTCAAACTGACTAGGATTCCCTTGACTTGGCAAGATCACTAATTCTACTTGATGCCTTTTTCTCTTTTCTTCTTTTTCTTTCTTTTCTTTCCCTTTTCTCTTTCTTCTTTCTTTCTTTTTTTAAATATTTTATTTATTTATTCATGATAGTCACACACAGAGAGAAAGAGAGAAGGCAGAGACACAGGCAGAGGGAGAAGCAGGCTCTGCTTCCCCCGACGTGGGATATGATCCCGGGTCTCCAGGATCGCACCCTGGGCCAAAGGTAGGCGCTAAGCCCCTGCGCCACCCAGGGATCCCTCTTCTTTCCTTTCTTTCTTTCCTTTCTTTCCTTTCTCTCTCTTTCTTTCTTTCTTTCTTTCTTTCTTTCTTTCTTTCTTTCTTCTTCTTTTTCTTTTTCACTGTAAATAATAATACTTAACTCATATGTTCCTGGTGGGAATTATATAATAGAATATTAAAATGCTTGTATATTGCTATATCTAATAGATCTAAAAATGGTGCTGCCAATGTTATTGTTATTCTTGTTGTTGTTTCTGTTGTTTGCTATCACTAAGAACTGGCCAGCTAGCCATCTTCCAAGGTCACGCATCTTGCTACCTTGGTTACTGATGTTCACTTACTGCCAGATTTCTTATGTGCAAAATCAATTATTTTTCTTTTTTTAAAAATCATCCTCTACTTAAGCTCTACTGCCAGTGAATCTCTATTAACTGATACAGTCAACTGACCATAGGATATATGTCATCCCTAAATACCTCCAGAGGTGACTCTTATGAGGGATTCTTATGCTCCGTATTTAGTTTTCTTAGCATATTGATAAACTTGAAGCAAAAGATTCTTGAGACTTAAGGTAGAGAGCTTTCTTTCAACTACTCTAGCATACAAACAATACATTTAAGAAACCGCATGTTGAATCTACTTGTTTTTTGTTTTGTTTTGTTTTGTTTGTTGCCAAAGACTGACAAGCTAGAATATATAATGCTACACTATGTTTTCTCTGAAACACTTACTGGTTGTCAGACAGGGTTAATATTTCTCATTAAAATTGAGAAATAGAATTTTCCCTAAGATCAGTTCAGATACTGATGACATATAAGGTTGAAAATGAGGAAAGACAAATACTATCCACTTTGCATCCTTACTAAAACTTTGAGCCCTATGATTTTCCTCAGAACATAGGTTTTAAAAGAACATCTAGAATCAACAAATGGAACAAAAAACATGTAAGTATAATTATTACACTTTTCTTTCCAATTTCAAATCTTTTCTTCTCAAAAACCTCCTTCACTTATTGTCATTACTAGCCATGCTTAAAATCAATCAGACCTTCCTTGGAGGTCTGATCCTGGAATAAATTTACATATATAGATATTAAAGATATATAAAGGTATTAAACTTTTTCAAAACTTTCTAAAAGTTTTAAACTTTTTCAGGCAGCCCTGGTGGCCCAGCAGTTTAGCGCTGCCTTCAGCCAGGGGTGTGATCCTGGAGACCCGGGATCGAGTCCCATGTCAGGCTCCCTGCACGGAGCCTGCTTCTCCCTCTGCCTCTGTTGTGTCTCTCTCTCTGTCTGTCATGAACAAATATATAAAATCTTAAAAAAAAAGCTTTAAACTTTTCTAAAGTTTTAGGTTTCCTTATAATGTAATGCAAAATGTGTTTATTAATACTATACACACATATATGTTAGACACATGCACATGCATATTCACACAAAATGTGCAATTCTTAAAATCTAAGTTTTTGTTTTTAATTTACCTTTTACTTTATCCCAAATTCCACTTATTTATCTGGTTCTACTTAGCCTCACTTATCTAATTCTTGTCATATGTCTAGTTAATTATACTTACTGTTATTGCAACAATCTTAAACCTGTCAAGTAAATACTTCTAACTGCCCTCATAGATTTTAAGAATCAGTAAATTCTTCCAAATGTCAGTTATATATTTCTTCTGTATTTAAGCTATCCTGATAATCATTGACATTCCCATTCTTAATTTGGTTCAACTGCATTTAGTTATACTGCATTATTCACAAGTTCTATGTAATGTTCTATACTTTACATTCAAAGGTGCCAATATCTCTCCAGATCAATGGCATCTCCCAGAGTGAATGCTTAGATTTTAAATAAGAATTTAACCAATGCACTTATACACAGAAGGTATGATTCCTATGTCAGGCTAGCAAGATGGCTACCAGGAGCCCTCTGGGGTGGCATTCATTACTTTAGCAAATCTTCTGCGGTCACAGCTCTGCCCTTCAGAACTACAGATACATAAACCTGATTTTGTCAGCACATACAGAGTGTGTCCTTCTCTCTGGACCAGATATTGACCAAGCTCATGGGACTGATGTATAAAAGCAGAAAGTCAATTGTTCTATGGATAGAGTGCAATGGGTTCTTAAACCCTCCTTTTGGCTATTACTCTTTGGTGTTTGTTTTCCACTTTTAATCAAATGATGCCTTCTACCTTACTACAAGTGCAGTTCCTTTCACACCAGAGTCTGCTAGCTGTTATGAAATGGTGAATGGAATCAGAGCATCCCCAATTTTAGTTTTCACCCTCTTTCAGAATGTTTTCAGAAGTTATGAGCAGAATTCTCTACAACTTTTACCATATGCTCAATTTTATTTTGACAGAAAGGAAAGGAGACCAGCCCCTTATATTTAAAAACAACAATAAGAGGAATAAAGCAAACTATTCTTTAAAGTTTTCCAAACCCTAAAAGTTTAATGACTGGCTAAATCTTCCCTGGCTTTACTCCTCCACTGAATACATGGTCTCTGCCTTCATGGGTCATTGAACAAAATGTTTCTAAAATACTGCTTTGCTATCCCTAAACTTGATCCCAAATGGTGTTTTCAGATAGCTTATTATCAATTACTTTAATAAGAACCAGGACATCAGATGCTTAATAGTAGATATTTCCCCTACCAGCCATGGTATTCAAACTGCATCTCCCATGATACTTATAAAAACAAAGGTATTGGCTGGCAAATGCCTATATAGGACTACACCAATTCACAAAAGTCTTTCCAAGGACAGAGAACATCTGTGATAAAACCTCAGTCAGTAGGAGATACACCAGATCCCTGATGCTCTGGTGCCAAATCAGAGAGACAAAATTCACCAGTGAATACAATGCCACTTACCTCCCCAGCAAAGAATGCAAACAATTTATACTTCCATTAATTTAAAAAAAAAAAAAGCTGTTTATCTCAATTTAGAGACCATCCTTGGAATCTCCTATAGATGGAAAGATCATTTATCTCAGCTTGCCCAGGAAACTCTTATTTTTTTTTTCTGTAATCCTGCCATAATTCTTAATTATACTCAGTTCTTTTAAAATTGTCCCTGTTTGGAAATATTTTCCCTGTAAAGTCAATTTCAGGTCATCTTTTCCAGATCTTGTACAATTCTTATCTTTACGCAAGCAGCTCCAGCCATAGTGGCTTTCTGGTAGTCTCTTCTAAGGCATGTTTACTCTCATCATATGGCCTTTGTAAATACTGCATTAAATGACTGTTGTTTCTTGCTCAAAAGTACACATTCTTTTTTTTTTTTATGATAGTCACACACAGAGAGAGAGAGAGAGGCAGAGACACAGGCAGAGGGAGAAGCAGGCTCCATGCACCGGGAGCCTGACGTGGGATTCGATCCCGGGTCTCCAGGATCGCGCCCTGGGCCAAAGGCAGGCGCCAAACCGCTGCGCCACCCAGGGATCCCCAAAAGTACACATTCTTTAGATCCCAGCTCAATGGTCATTTAGGAAGTCTTCCTTGACTTCACTGAATATCCACCTATTATTCACCTATCACCCAATCATATCTACCTATTATTCACCTCCATTGTGCAATGAACACAGTCATGTCTATTTACATTTTTACATATAGTTATGACCCTTATATATGCTTTTTTTTATCTCTACTAAACTGAAAGCTCCATAAAAGCAAAAGCTGACAAGTTTTTGAAGACTGTAAGTCTCCAGAACCTACTACCATGTGGTGAATAGTATTATCCTTTAATAGTATCTATTGAATAAACAGGCAAACAAAAGTTTATGAAGAGACATAATGAATTTAGGAACACTTATTCAACCAATTACAAATTAGCTTTCTGCTTTTCATTTATTTTTATTCTACTACAAAAGCACCCAACTGCTTCTAAGAAAACTGAAAGATAAAACATATTAGGACTAATAATGGAGGTCCTTCCACTCTGATTTGTGGAAGGACTTTGTGCTGGTATTCTTTACACTTGTCAGTCCATCTCTGAGGAGAAGAAGAAAAAGCAAATATGGAATTTGAAGGGTGCATGGCACAGTACGCATTCTTCATGTCCTGCCAGCTTGTCCCACATATTCTAAAAGAGCCTGCTAGGAAAAGTTATACTATTCTGAGAACTGAATTTTATTAATAGATACCTATAGACTTATCCTACTTCTTTGCCAATTTCCACTTATGTATTTATACTTGGGATTAAAGTCACCTGGAAATGGTAATTTGAACTCTACAAAGAATTCTCTTCTATTTCCATCACTTTTATAAAAAGAGAATATAGGTTTGTACAAGGACTTAGCATAATGACTTTCTTATCAAAAAGGATAATTTTAATTGCATTTCTTTTATATATTGCCCAATTTGAAGAAGGAACTCAAAGACAGTTCATGTGTTGAGCCTCATCCAAGTATTCAAGCCCTTGCACTTAATCTGGGATTTCCATACAGGACATTGTAGTATACCTTCTTATTTTGTAATAAAAAATTAAATTTGTTATGAGACCCGAGATTCTCAAATCCATGTGATTTGTGTATTTCATGTTTTAATCAGCTTTACCAGAGAAAGCTAGATAAAAATTAGCTTGTTTTCAAGGAATCAAAACAAAAGTTAGGTGTATCAAATATTCAGTGACAAGAAGCTTAAGAGAGTAATCATCCATCTCACATTTAAGACAGCTCATTAACAAAAAGGGCAGGCATAAAAGAAGTGGGAATGAGAATGTGGAAAAGGATATAGGCATACAAAGCCTTTACCCGTAAGAAATAGATAGATCCTGTCAAACATTATCCAACCAAAAGGTTGGAGCACTTCAGATGGCAGAAATCTTAATGCAGAAGTTACCTGATATTTTTAGTGTTTACTTCAGAAGAGAAGGTGTAATGCATCAAGTAAAACACTTAGCAGAATCAGAGTCTTTGTTGACAAGTCCACCAAAGGCATGTACGAATGGGTCAGGATCCCTGGGATCCACGACGTCAGTCAGCAGTGGAACAGCCACGGCCGCCACCAATGCTGCAGCTGACCTGGGGTCCCCCAGCTTGCAGCACAGCAGAGATGACTCTTTAGATCTGAGCCCTCAAGGTCGATTAAGTGATGTTCTAAAGAGAAAATGGCTGCCAAAACGAGGGCCAAGAAGGCCAAAGTATTCACCTCCAAGAGATGATGACAAAGTAGACAATCAAGCTAAAAGCCCTACCACTACTCAGTCACCTAAATCTTCTTTCCTGGCAAGCTTGAATCCAAAAACGTGGGGAAGGTTAAGCGCACAGTCCAACAGCAACAACATCGAACCAGCACGAACTGCGGGAGTCAGTGGTCTTGCCAGGGCCGCCTCCAAGGACACCATATCCAATAAGAGAGAAAAAATTAAAGGTTGGATTAAGGAACAGGTGCATAAATTTGTAGAGCGTTATTTCAGTTCTGAGAACATGGATGGAAGCAACCCTGCACTGAATGTCCTTCAGAGACTTTGTGCTGCAACTGAACAACTCAACCTCCAGGTGGATGGTGGAGCTGAGTGCCTTGTAGAAATCCGTAGCATAGTCTCAGAGTCCGATGTTTCATCATTTGAAATCCAACATAGTGGATTCGTGAAGCAGCTGTTGCTTTATTTGACATCTAAAAGTGAAAAAGATGCTGTGAGCCGAGAGATCAGATTAAAGAGATTCCTTCACGTATTTTTTTCTTCACCACTTCCTGGAGAAGAGCCCATTGGAAGAGTAGAACCAGTGGGTAATGCGCCTTTGTTGGCATTAGTTCACAAGATGAACAACTGCCTCAGCCAGATGGAACAGTTTCCAGTCAAAGTACATGACTTCCCCAGTGGGAACGGGACAGGAGGCAGCTTTTCTCTCAACAGAGGATCACAGGCTTTAAAATTTTTCAACACACATCAGTTAAAATGCCAGTTACAAAGACATCCAGACTGTGCAAATGTGAAGCAGTGGAAGGGCGGGCCGGTCAAGATTGATCCCCTGGCTTTGGTACAAGCTATTGAGAGATACCTTGTAGTTAGAGGGTATGGAAGAGTAAGAGAAGATGATGAAGACAGTGATGATGATGGCTCTGATGAGGAAATTGACGAGTCTCTGGCTGCTCAGTTCTTAAATTCCGGAAACGTAAGGCACAGGCTACAGTTTTATATTGGAGAACATTTGCTACCATATAACATGACTGTATATCAGGCGGTCCGGCAGTTCAGTATTCAGGCTGAGGATGAGCGGGAGTCCACAGATGATGAGAGCAACCCTTTGGGAAGAGCTGGTATTTGGACAAAGACTCATACAATATGGTACAAACCCGTGAGAGAGGATGAAGAAAGTAATAAAGATTGTGTTGGTGGTAAAAGAGGAAGAGCCCAAACGGCTCCAACAAAAACATCTCCTAGAAATGCAAAAAAGCACGATGAGTTATGGCATGATGGAGTAGGCCCATCAGTATCCAATCCTTTAGAAGTTTACCTCATCTCCTCGCCACCTGAGAATATAACTTTTGAAGACCCGTCCTTAGATGTGATTCTTCTTCTAAGAGTTTTACACGCCATCAGCCGATACTGGTATTACTTGTATGATAATGCAATGTGCAAGGAGATTATTCCAACTAGTGAATTTATTAACAGTAAATTGACAGCAAAAGCAAATAGGCAGCTTCAAGATCCTTTAGTAATCATGACAGGAAATATCCCAACGTGGCTTACTGAACTAGGAAAAACCTGCCCATTTTTCTTCCCTTTTGATACCCGGCAAATGCTTTTTTACGTAACTGCATTTGATCAGGACCGAGCAATGCAAAGATTACTTGATACCTACCCAGAAATCAACCAGTCGGATTCTCAAGATAGCAGAGTTGCACCTAGATTGGATAGAAAAAAACGTACTGTGAACAGAGAGGAGCTGCTGAAACAAGCGGAGTCTGTAATGCAGGATCTCGGTAGCTCACGGGCCATGTTAGAAATCCAGTATGAAAATGAGGTTGGTACAGGTCTTGGGCCTACACTGGAGTTTTATGCACTTGTATCTCAGAAACTTCAGAGAGCTGACTTGGGTCTCTGGAGAGGTGAAGAAGTGACTCTCAGCAATCCAAAAGGAAGCCAAGAAGGGACCAAGTATATTCAAAACCTCCAGGGGCCTGTTTGCGCTTCCTTTTGGTCGGACGGCTAAGCCAGCCCATATCGCAAAGGTTAAAATGAAGTTTCGCTTCTTAGGAAAATTAATGGCCAAGGCTATCATGGATTTCAGATTGGTGGACTTTCCCCTTGGCTTACCCTTTTATAAGTGGATGCTAAGGCAAGAAACTTCACTGACATCGCATGATTTGTTTGACATTGACCCAGTTGTAGCCAGATCAGTGTATCACCTAGAAGACATTGTCAGACAGAAGAAAAGACTTGAGCAAGATAAATCCCAGACCAAAGAGAGTCTACAATATGCGTTAGAAACCCTGACTATGAATGGCTGCTCAGTTGAAGATCTAGGATTGGATTTCACGCTGCCAGGGTTTCCCAACATTGAACTGAAGAAAGGAGGAAAGGACATACCAGTCACCATCCACAATTTAGAGGAGTACCTAAGACTGGTTATATTCTGGGCACTAAATGAAGGCGTTTCCAGGCAATTTGATTCCTTCAGAGATGGATTTGAATCCGTCTTTCCACTTAGTCATCTTCAGTACTTCTACCCGGAAGAACTGGATCAGCTCTTGTGCGGCAGGAAAGCAGACACGTGGGATGCGAAGACACTGATGGAGTGCTGCAGGCCGGACCACGGTTATACTCATGACAGTCGGGCTGTGAAGTTCTTGTTTGAGATTCTCAGTAGTTTTGACAATGAGCAGCAGAGGTTGTTTCTCCAGTTTGTGACAGGTAGCCCAAGATTGCCTGTTGGAGGCTTCCGGAGTCTGAATCCACCTCTGACAATTGTCCGGAAGACCTTCGAGTCCACGGAGAACCCCGACGACTTCTTGCCCTCTGTAATGACTTGTGTGAACTACCTTAAGTTGCCGGACTACTCGAGCATTGACATCATGCGTGAGAAACTGTTGATTGCAGCGAGAGAAGGGCAGCAGTCATTCCATCTTTCCTGATCACAACGAGAACTACAGTGTCTGCCTGTTACAGCAAAAGAAAAAAATCATGATTTCTTTTCTAAATGTATCACCTGAGTCAAGGAAACATGTTACGCCTTCTTGTTCCGTCCTGACTACTTGCGTCTAGGTACCCTCCGTTCCCGCCTAGCACATGCCCCATGTGTAGCTCTGACCGCCACAGCCACTCTCCAAGTCCAAGAGGATGTGTTTGCTGCCCTCCACCTGAAGCAACCAGTTGCCACCTTCAAGACTCCCTGCTTCCGGGCCAACCTCTTCTATGATGTGCAGTTCAAAGAACTGCTTTCTGATCCCTATGGGAACCTGAGGGACTTCTGCCTTAAGGCTCTTGGACAGAAGGCTGATAAAGGGTTGCTGTCTGGCTGTGGCATTGTTTACTACAGGACCAGAGAGGCTTGTGAACAGCTGGCAACAGAGCTCAGTTACAGAGGTGTGAATGCCAAGGCTTACCACGCAGGGCTGAAGGCTTCTGAAAGAACACTGGTGCAGAATGAGTGGATGGAGGAGAAGGTGCCTGTCATTGTTGCAACCATTAGTTTTGGGATGGGAGTGGACAAAGCCAATGTCAGGTTTGTCGCCCACTGGAATATTGCCAAGTCTATGGCTGGGTACTATCAAGAGTCTGGCCGGGCAGGCAGAGACGGGAAGCCTTCCTGGTGCCGTCTCTATTACTCCAGGAATGACCGGGACCAAGTCAGTTTCCTGATCAGGAAGGAAGTAGCAAAACTCCAGGAAAAGAGAGGGAACAAAGCATCTGGTAAAGCTGCTATCTTGGCCTTTGATGCCCTGGTCACCTTCTGTGAAGAATTGGGGTGCCGCCATGCTGCCATTGCCAAGTACTTTGGGGATGCGCCCCCTGCCTGCACCAAGGGCTGTGACCACTGCCGGGACCCTGCAGCCCTGCGGAAGCGACTGGATGCCTTGGAGCACAGCAGCAGCTGGAATAAGACTTGCATCGGGCCTTCCCAGGGGAATGGCTTTGACCCTGAGCTGTATGAGGGAGGCCGTCGGGGCTATGGGGGCTTCAGCAGGTATGATGAAGGTTCTGGAGGCAGTGGGGACAAGGGCAGAGACGAGGCCCACAAGCGGGAATGGAATCTCTTCTACCAGAAACAGATGAGCCTACGCAAGGGCAAGGACCCCAAGATAGAAGAATTTGTACCCCCAGATGAGGACTGTCCCCTGAAAGAGGCTTCTAGCAGGAAGATCCCTAGACTCACTGTGAAGGCCCGTGAGCACTGCCTGGGGCTTCTGGAGGAGGCTCTGAGCAGTAACTGCCAGGCCACAAGTACCACCCATGGCCCTGATCTCCAGGCCAAGGCTGTGGAGCTGGAACATGAGATGTTCCGAAATGCCAAGATGGCCAACCTGTACAAGGCCAGCGTGCTGAAGAAGGTGGCTGAGATCCACAGAGCCTCCAAGGATAGGCAGCTCTACAATGTGGAAAGCAATACCAGGAGTTGCAGTATGCATGCCCAGCCCCCAGAGCCCACTGAGTATGACATCCGGCCAGCCTCCCAGGTGTACTCGCTCAAACCTAAGCGGGTGGGAGCTGGTTTCCCCAGGGGCTCCTGCCCATTTCAGACAGCCACTGAGCTGATGGAGAAGAGTCAGGCCGAGGAGCGAGCCCCCCAGCCTGTGCAGGGAGGTGAGCGAGAGCCCCCCAGCCAGCCTTGTGGCCTCCAGGATGAGGACTGCAGCAAGGCCCTCCCTGGGCCCAGAGCAGAGGCTCCTGGAAGCAGTGTTCATTGTGGAGGATCCTCCCCTGAGAGGATGGGGAAAAGCCCCTCCAAGGGTGGTCCCCTTGCCAAGACCCGGGCCAGTAAGAAGCAGCAGCTCCTAGCCGCAGCGGCCCTCAAGGATTCTCAGAACATCACCCGCTTCTGCCTAAGGGCCAAGAGCCCGTCCCCCCTCACCTCAGCCCCAGGGGCGGAAGATGCCGGCCCTGGCCCTTCGTGTGAGGGAATGCGGGGACCCCCAGCAGCCCCAGAGAAGTGCGCAGGGGAGGAGGATGGAGCCCTGGGGTGTTTGGCTACGCACCCCCAGACCAAGGAGTGTACCAGGGAGAGGCCAAGAGCCTGCACACTTGGAGACCAGGGGTCCCCTGAAGGCCAGCCCATCCCCACAGAGGAGACCCCCAGGGGCAAGCGGCCCAGACCCCAGCAGGAGAACCTAGAGAACCAGACTCAGAAGAGGCCTCGCCCCTCAGCCAATGCCTCCGTCTTAGCTGAGGCCAAGGACAGCGTCCCGGCCTGGAATCAGGACACCTTGAACCCCATGGCCCAAGGCTCCTGCCTTCTCCCAGCCCCTGGCATCTCTCTTAAGGAGGCTGCAAATGTTGTGGTCAAATGCCTGACCCCTTTCTACAAGGAGGGCAAGTTTGCATCCAAGGAATTGTTTAAAGCCTTCGCCCGCCACCTCTCACACTCGCTGACTCAGAAGGCTTCTCCTGGAAGGAGTGTGAAGGAAGAGGCCCAGACTTTCATCAAGCAGTTTTTTCACGGTCGGGCCCGGTGCGAGAGTGAAGCTGACTGGCATGGCCTGTGTGACCCACAGAGATGACCAGCTACTGCCCACCAGGGCCAGAGTGCTCCCCGAGCCTCAGCTGTAGGAAAGCCTGCAGCTGTCGGGGCGTCATTTTCCTCAGGATCCATACCTTGCTTTGGAGACGGCGCTAGACTCTTTCCAGATCGAGGCGAGAGACCAGCCACTCTGCCTGCAAGGTCTCGGGTCATCTTCTCCTTGCTTCCCTACCGCTCTGGGCTGGGTTTTCTGAACCAGATCACCAGATTAGAAGGGGGTGGGGTGGGGTGGCCGCTGCCAGGGGAACAGGAGTAAGGAGTTGTCTGTGTACCGCTTGTACTTGACAAATTGTAGACCAAGCCGAGGCCCCCTGTCCAAGGCTTTGGGCTGTCTCAGGAAGAGCCCTGCTGGCCTCAGGTCCTTGACCCACGACCCCTTTCCCTGGTGATGCCAGCTTCCAGCCTGGCTCCAGGTGCAGAGCTCGGGAGGAGGGCAGCAGCCAGGCCTTGCTCTCTGCTCAGTTCCTGGGTCAGGAAGGCTGAGCCGGCCGAGATTTAGCAGAGAAATAAAATCCTGTTGGTTTTGACACACACACACACACACAAAAAAAAAAAAAAAAAAAAAAAAAAAAAGGTCCCACCGGACCAACCTGCGGCGCTTCCCACCTGCGGTGTTCCCAGTACTGACCTCATCTGTCCCCACCCCCTACCACTCCCCACTGCTTTTGCACCCCTCTCCTCCCCATACACACACGTACACCATTTTTATTTTTTGGGCCATTACCCCACACCCCTTATTACTGCCAAAACCACATGGGCTGGGGGCTGGGGCTGGATGGACAGACACCTCCCCCTACCCAAATCCCTCCTGTGTGTGGTTGGAAAACTTTTTTGTTTTTTTTGTTTTGTTTTTTTTTTCTGAATAAAAAAGATTCTACTAACAAAAAAATACCGGGGTCCCCCGGGCCCACCTCCCTGCTCACCCAGAGGGGGGGTCGCCGCACGCCTCCTGACGGCCTCCGCCTGGCGGCCTCCACCTGGCGGCCTCCACCTGGCCCGCAGGAGCAGACCCGGGCCGCCCTCCTGGAGACGCTCTACGAGGAGCTGCACATCCACAGCCGTCCATGATGGTTTTTTTTTTTTTTTTTTTTTTAAGATTTCTCAGTTTATTTGCATATATACATTGTCACACTAGGGAGCCAGCTCCACTTCAGGAGTCCCCAGCTCCCTTCACCCAGCCAACACCCAAAACCTGCACAGAAGACTGAGTCCTAAATAAACAATGCTTAGGACTCATATGCCAATCTTGCAGGTTACAACAATTCATTTAGCAAAAACAGAGGACTAGAGGCCAGTGCCCATGAGACATCCTTGCCCCATTGTAAACATTGACAACCAGGCCACTGGAGCCTGGAAAAGTGTGCAAACATGAGGGTACCACACTGTGCGACCAGAGGACTGGGGACACAGCTGGCAACCATACCCGTGAAGTCCTAAGGGCCTACACCCGCTGGAGCCTGGCAAGTGCCAGGGGCAGAATCAAGGCAGCTACCCAAAGCCTGAGGGCTCACATGAGCCGGCAGCGGCGCTCTTGCCCATAGGAATTCTCTACCCGGGCAATCTCCTGTATGACTTTGGTGAAGATGCCTCGGGTAAGCTGATTCTCTCGAGCAGATGACTCCATAAACGTTGCACCCCAGGACTCTGCCAGCTTCTTCCCTTCAACTGCCTGCACCTCCCTGTCTGTCCGTTTTGGGCCTGGGCGGTGACGAGGACAAGATGGAGAACGGCGGCGGCGGCGGCGGCGGCTTCTTCGAGTCCTTTAAGCGGGTCATCCGGAGCCGCAGCCAGTCCATGGATGCCATGGGACTAAGCAACAAGAAGCCCAACACCGTGTCCACCAGCCACAGCGGGAGCTTTGCCCCCAACAACCCCGACCTGGCCAAGGCAGCTGGAATATCACTGATCGTCCCTGGAAAGAGCCCCACGAGAAAGAAGTCGGGCCCGTTTGGCTCCCGCCGCAGCAGCGCCATCGGTATCGAGAATATACAGGAGGTGCAGGAGAAAAGGGAGAGTCCCCCCGCCGGCCAGAAGACCCCAGACAGCGGGCACGTCTCACAAGAGCCCAAGTCGGAGAACTCATCCACTCAGAGCTCCCCAGAGATGCCCACGACCAAGAACAGAGCGGAGACTGCGGCCCAGAGAGCGGAGGTGCTGAAGGACTTCTCCCGCTCCTCGTCCAGTGCCAGCAGCTTCGCCAGCGTGGTGGAGGAGACCGAGGGCGTGGACGCGGACGACACAGGCCTGGAGAGCGTCTCGTCCTCGGGGACGCCCCACAAGCGGGACTCCTTCATCTATAGCACGTGGCTGGAGGACAGTGTCAGCACCACAAGTGGGGGCAGCTCCCCAGGCCCCTCGCGGTCACCCCATCCCGACGCCGGCAAGTTGGGGGACCCTGCGTGTCCCGAGATCAAGATCCAGCTGGAAGCATCTGAACAGCACACACCCCAGCTGGGCTGTTAGCCAGGCCCCCTCTCTGAAGGAGAAACTGAGCAGATGAGGCCCCAGAAGCACAAGGTGAAGATGCCATGTCAAGTCCAGGTGGCTAGGACCTCTGCCCCCAAGGCCAGCGCCAGCCTGTGGGCTGCCCCCTGCCCCCACCTTGGCCACCCATCTGGGCTGTCTCTGCGGGGCGGAGCCATCCAGACCTGGGAGGGGGAAGCTGCTGGCATCATCCCCACCCCCGAGGCTGGGGCAGGCAGTGTTCCGTTGAAGCAGAACTCCAGCCTGGCTTGCCCCCACTCCGGGCCCTTCATCACACCCCGGTACCCCTCTGGACTCATGGGGAGCAAGGTGGGAGGGGAAGTTTGAGATATCTCAGTGCGTACAGAGCCTACGGTGGAGGCAGTGAGATGTGAAAATGGTGGAATGAGCACTGGGCTGGGAATCCTGAGTCCTGGCTTCCAATTTGGTTTCCGCTCTGTGACCGTTGGCAAGTCACTGTCCCTCTCTGGACACCTCTGCTGCAAATGGACGAGATTATTTCAGAGGTCACTGAAGACTGTGATTCCATGCACCTGCCCCAGAATGGGAGGTTTTCCTCCTAGGGGGCCCCCCTTGCCCACCCTTGCTTCTTGGGTTCCCTGGGGCTGGGCTGAGGGGCTGGGAGCTGGCTATGCCCGTTACCCCTCGTGGACCCTCAAGCTCACCACAGACCTGCCGATGCCCTGTCTACTGCCTCCACCTGACAGACAAGTGCCCCCCTTAGGGGGAAGGGGGCCTCCCTGGCTTCTCAGCCAGCACCCAGCTTAACCCCTGCCATCCCATGCTCTGGGCACTCCAGGTCGAGGGGTCTCAGCTGGCCTAGAGTTACGGGCCTCGCCGCTGCGCCCTCCCCCAACTCCCATGGAGGGGGCAGCCAGGCACAGCTGCTGTGAGTCCACATCCTTGTGTGTGTCTGTCCACACTTTTTAGGCACCATGCCAAAGGCCAGCCTTCCGGCCCCAACACCCATTTTGGAAGACCCCGTGGCTGTGTGTATGTTGGTAACAGTTGTACAAAATAAATTCTATTTATCGCTATTGTAAAAAAAAAAAAAAAAAAAAAAAAAAAAAAAAACTGTTATTCTCCTTTATCAAGTTTTTGCCACTGATCAACTCCCCATATGACCATCCATTCTTTTACCAGTTGTTAGTAATAATTTACTCAGGTCACAATTAGGTCACATAGACCTGGTAAGTATTCTTTCCCCTTCCAATGACCCGAATACTCCTGCTTTGCTCTATTGTGTTAATGTCACAGTTAATGTCTCAAAGAACTATTATACTTCACTTATTTCCAAATTTTTTAATAAAACCTAACTATAGTCCTAAGTAACAATATTTATGTTATGCTAAATATTTCTTATACACCAGAAGTTTTATTAGTCCCTACTCATATAATATATAGGATCTCTTTAAATCCAGTCATATTAGAAGAAAATACAATGCAGGATGCCTAAGTGGCTCAGTTGGTTAAGTGTCTGCCTTCTGCTCAGGTCATGATCCCAGCATTGAGCCCCATGTCCCCTCTATCCTCCTCCCCACCACTCATGCTTGCTCTCTTGCTCTCTCGCTTGCTCTCTCTGTCAAATAAATAAAATCTTTAAAAAAAGAAAAAAATACTTGCTTAAATGCTTAATTTAGACAAACTATTTCTTTTGTTTCATAGCACAGGTCTGTGAATTCTGGCAAAAGGGCCCAGTATGTCTTGGTTAACTTGACCAATCAATAAATGTAAATATAGAACTATAATTCAGTTAAATTTATTGAACGCATTATTTTTGGTTAGGTATCATAAGTGGAAAATTCTCATCATTCTTAACAAGAATCTTTGTATTAAGATCTTTCTATATTTAGTATCTTCATTAAATCAAATGACAAAGCAAAAAATACAAAAATCTTATATCTTAATAAGATGTAACAATATCCAACAATCACTTCATACTTAACATACCTATTAAAATGATTGTGTGACCTAAGAATAATTATGATTGTGAATAACTAAAAACATAAAATTTCAAAGCCTGTTCTGTCTCCCTGTCAAGTTTAGTTCTGCTGAGGTACTGCTAAAATTTATTTCTAATATGGCTGGAACCACTACCATGACTCTCTTAATGTTTACACTTTGCTTAAATATACTTGAAGTTGAAACCTGTGCCCATGTCTGACAGCTATTTTAATTATGCTGGTCAATTGCCTCCTAAATTCAAAATCTATCATCAGATTAACTCTACACTTTTTGCCTCTACTTTGTTATCTTGTTTTTGGTCTTGAAAAGTATAGACATGGGCATTTTCTCCATGCATGTACATTGCTTCTAGACTTTCAAAGGATGCCATCTCTAAAACTTTCTGAATTGAAGTCTAGAAGGAAGGATTCAGAATATATACTCCACATATCAGATCATGCAAAAGAAACATTTTTCTTGAAGTCTTAAGACAAAGAATAAAAAATACCTCTCTACTGTGGTCTCTGAACAATATTCTTGCCACCCAAAGCATGGTTTATGGAACATCAGTGGCATCAAGACCTAGGAGGCACCTTAGAAATGCAGACTATCAGGTCCTATCTCACACATTCTAAATTAGATTCTGTTTTTATCAAATTCTCCAGGCAAATCATATATGTACAATAAAGTTTGAGAAGCACTGGTGTAGGTAACCTTCACCAAAAATATAAATTATATTTCATGTGAATTTCTTAGAAATTTGTGCTAACTGTGCATTTATTTCAATGGATTTAGAAGTTATATTTGCATATTCTTTCCTAGTTACAAGCGCTAAGTTCAGTTCAATAAGATAATTCAAATGTTTGTACTAGGCAAACCCAAGACACATTCAAACTACGTATTACTCATATTAAATTTTAAACACAAATGTATTTCAAAGGGATTCAATCTATATATTTTGAACTTATTTACATTTAAATTTTTTAAAGCATACTTTTGATGTCTATAAAGTTTCAAGAGTTGTGTGTGTGTATGTTAATACCAGAAACTTTAGAATATTATTCATGCATCCTGAAATTTAAAACTAAAGTTTTAAAATGTATTTAACTCAGAAAACTGTGATTTACAATTCCAGTCCAAATTAACATTTCATAAAATAATTTATTGCACCAAAGTTCCAAGATAAAGAAAAATCCATTTAAAACAATCAATTTGCTATTTTTAACACTTTGGAGCAAAATATAGTGATAGGCTTCGATTATGCAATTTTAAGTAAAATGTTAAAACCATAGTGACATATATGGGTGAATATTTAACTTTTTCCTTATATATGGAATATTTATATATTTCATATATATTCCATATATATATGGAATATTTCCTTATATATGGAATAACTTTTTCCTTATATATGAATATTTAACTTTTTCCTCTCAAGTAATTTTCAAATATTAAGACTAAAAATGAGATTTTATTCATAGGCATGCTGTTTAGATATATGTGAAAGATTGATAGTAACACCCTAAAACAAAACAAATCAAAAACAAACAAATTTCCAAAAGTGCAATCGTACCAAATACCTAAGCAAAAAGTGTAGAAAAGAAAGGGAGACAATTAGTGGGGTACATAAAGTCTAAGAGAAGGCATAAATTATACAAGCAGATCTATCACATTTCCCATAAATAAGTAAGAGAGTTGCATTAGCTTCCCTTGTAAATGAGTCAGGAATTAGCCAGGCATACTACTCATTTGTCTCTCTTTCACTAACATATTTGTCTTCTTTCTCCCTAAATCAAATGAATGATCAATATGATGTAGCTATGGAGATATTGACTTGGTTTTCCTATGGTCTCCGAGAATAAATTTCACTGATATTTTGGTTGTATACAATTCTTACTTAAAACAAAACTAGTGAATATGATAATCTATCATCTAATTTTAAGTACATGATAATTCTATTAAAAACAGATTTTAATGAGATTTGCTTTTTCTCTAAATTACCAGTACACTCTCCTAAGTTATTAAAACTTTATTGTGCAAGTAAACAATGCATTTTCTTATTAAGCTCATCACTAAATAACTAGAGAAGTCTATTCTTTATGCTGTGCTCAAAATTAAGCAGATGTACTTGGAGTATATTTTATCACCTGTCTCTTCTGCAAGCACAACCAACTTTCAGGTATATGTGAATACACCTCTTACTTGTTTTTAATTTTTTCCTTTCTTCTATTTCCTTCCCTTTCTTCCTCCCTCTCTCCTTTTCTTTTCTTCTTCCTCTTTTCTTTCTTTCCCTTTTTCTCCAATTTTTTGTCTTTTTGCTTTGTTTTTAAACAAGGCCAGAAACTTAGTGTCGAAATCCAATCAAGGAGCTACCAAGAACAAAGAAAAACCCAAATTTTTGAAAACTTGAGGTAAAGAACTATGCCTTTTCTCTTTTGAATCTCTTCAATTTACCATGCTTGTGAATGACAGGGCCTTACTATGCTGACTTGAGTTTATTTTTAGAACGGATATGCACAGAAATATTGAAATAGTATTTTTACAAGCTAGAAAGCTAGAATCTCAGTTTCCTCAAGGATTTTGTTTGCTAGTTTTTTTTTCTTTTCTTTCTTTCTTTTTTTTTTCATAGCAGTCCCTACAATTACAACCTAAATTTGTAACTTTAGGTAATATAAGAGTACCCTAATTAGACTGCCTTGTCATCATACATGAAGCCTCACCTAGTCCTGGGATCCCTCAAAGAGGTACCTCAAAGTTATATAGAAACAGAAGCTAATATTGATCTATAAGAAACCAAATCATTGCATAAAGCTGTGGTTTCTAAAGGTCAATCCACACCTGATCATCAAGTGAAAGCCTGGGGCCATCAGGGTACATTAAATTTAGGTAACAACAGAGGTAGTAAGAACTACTAACTGACCTTAACAGAGTATGCCTTTTAAGGGGAAGATAGCTCCTGAAATATGATGTTTATGAATATTTCAGTTTTTTATCATCCAGTTAACCTTTTCTAAGTGCAACACCAAAATCCCTTACACCCTACTTCTAATCTAAAAACACTAATTGGGATCCCTGGGTGGTGCAGCGGTTTAGCACCTGCCTTTGGCCCAGGGCCCAATCCTGGAGACCCGGGATCGAATCCCATGTCAGGCTCCCGGTGCATGGAGCCTCCTTCTCCCTCTGCCTATGTCTCTGCCTCTCTCTCTCTCTCTTTGTCTGACTCTCATAAATAAATAAATTAAAAAAAAATAAAAACACTAAATTTTTTTTTTTACCAATATCATTCCCTAAAATCTATTCAAATTCTGGAAATATAAGATCAGAAGCCAAACTTTTTAGAATCTTTACATAATTCACATATGCAAGTATTTTACATTGTAGCCCAAAAGAGTCCTTCTCAGTCCTGACGAATGAACTTGAATATTGGAAACCTGCTTGGTAAAATTTGGACAAATTAACATCTTGTCAGGTTCTGACCTTCTGACCCATTCCTTTAAACTAATTTAGCTATTTATTATACAGTACAGAATACATGTAACACATAAAATATATGTAATTGACTGTTTATGTTATCAGTAAGGCTTCTAATCAACAGTTAAGTTTTTGGATAGTCAAAAGTTGTGAGCTTCTAACTGTGCAGGAGTTTGGTGTCCCTAACTTCAATATGATTCAAGGGGCAACTGCATTAGCATTTTTAAGTAGTCAAAACCAACTTCAGAGACAGAAATAATACTTTATTTAAAAATAAATTACAGAAAGTTGTATTAAATAAATTTTCTTGACTACCTTAAGTCACTATTCTCAAACCATCTCAAATAGCAATAGGGTACTGAATGCTAAAACAAAAATAACTTATCAATGGACTCAGCAATTCTTCCTAAGAAAGTCAATAAGAAGGAGTACGGAAGAAATGAAGAAAGAAAGAGGCATAATTTTATCTCAAGGAAAAGCAATATCTGTTCTTTTCTCTTCTTCCAACATACATGAAAAAGAAAACTACAGTGAGAGAGTTTGAAGAGGCAAAAAGAGGTGCTTTGTCCTGAGTAATCTGTCTGCAAAGGCAGAGAGACAGTTACTAGCAATGGAAACAGTAAGAAATTATAAAAAATACTATAAAATGAGTGCCAAGCAGTCACTAAGAACCTTGTTGTGAAGAAGTCTAAATGTTGAAAAAAATGAAAATACTTAAGTTAAAAGAAACAAATTATGTTTATTTCTATGGCAAGGGCCTATATTTATATATAACAGAAGACCCAGAATTTCCAAATCAGTCCTACTTGAGACTGCATAGGAGTCAGACTGCCCGTATTTGAATCCAAATTCTGAATCATACTAGCTAAGCAAACTTGACCAAAATATAAATACGCCTTCCCCTCTGTCTCCATGCTCCTGGGACTATTTGTTAAAGATTAAGTTTGCAAGGCAACACACACACACACACACACATCAGTAAATATCATGCTCATAAAAAATTAAAGTAATAGTCATATTCACATTTTCAGGCTTGTATAACATCTTTTCGACCTACCAGTTTTTCTTCTTCAGGAATTAACATGCAAAAATAAAGCACAAGAAGTTAGGGGATTCCTTGGTTTTAAGATTCCCTGCTCCAATTTAGCATTTCAAAGTGAGGCCTATTTACCAAACCTCCAGTTACCTAAACACAATTAAAACTCATAATCACTGGAATCCCTGGGTGGAGCAACGGTTTGAAGCCTGCCTTTGGCCCAGGGCGCAATCCTGGAGACCCGGGATCGAATCCCACGTCGGGATCCCAGTGCGTGGAGCCTGCTTCTCCCTCTGCCTGTGTCTCTGCCTCTCTCTCTCTCTCTGTGACTATCGTAAAGAAATAAAAATTAAAAAAAAAACTCATAATCACTGATCAAAACTTAACATAGTTTGTGTGAGAACATCACAACACATAAGACCTCTCTAGGAGCATCACCTGCAGAGGTGTTAATGAACAGGCACCTGAGAACATGCCTTGACATTGTTTCTATAGATAGAGGGGAAAAAGTACAACACAGGGAGGACAGAAGAAATAAGAAAGTAAGCTAGATTTAGAAAAGTTATATATAAATGCAACTTTCCAAGAAAGAATACATGAGAGGAAAAGGCTTGGGAAGACAGTTGAGTAGGAGGACTCTAAGCTCACCTCATCCCATGTTTACAACTAGCTGAGTAAATGAACCAGAGAGTGATGCTAAGACTGGCATAACAAACTTCTCAACTAGTGTAGAGAAGCCACATTGGAGAGGTTAGGAAGGGTAGAAATGGTGATCAGGAGCTGCCTGCAGGAGGGAGGGACCTGTGGGCACTGAAAAGGGAAAATGCCAGGGAGCCTACCAGGGGAAAATGAATCCCCGTAATGTCTGGCTTTGAAAACCAGAGGTGCCAAATCTTTGAGTTTGTATAACCAGGGGGCCTGGTTCTTTAAAAGTTAGCTGACTCAGGACTGAGAAAGCTGGGAAGACAAGTAATAATGAGTTCCTACCCTTAAAGAGAGAACAAGCCACAGACAGGCAACATATAAGCAACAGTTTGCACAAACCAGGGGCAAAGGGGAGCGAGATCTGTTTATACTCATTTCAGAGTGTATTGGAGGACTTCTCCAAGAACAAAGGAATTGGTAGGCGCCATTTTGCTCCTCCTCCAACCAACATAAACACAGAGCCACCTGCAGGAGGTGCTGCAGCACAGACAGTTGCTACCTAACCTACTAGCAGTGTACCGCACCCACGAATTCTCCTGAAGATGCACCCACTCCAAGCCTTCTGGCTTCAACCTTCGACTCTGGGCAAATTTTGTTAATACTGTGTGCACCCTGCCCAATCACCACCCCAGTGCTTGGTACCACACTTCAGCCACCATACTTCAGATCTCCAACCCAGAAATAGTGGCTCAGAGCAAACTTTGCTAATCCCACACAGGCATCTTGCCCATTCACCTTGTATACAGACAGGGCATCCTCAGCCACCAGTACCACCACAGTGTGCTGTGCCCTGAGTGACCACTGGCCTACAGGGGGGGGGGGGAGGATCTCACATAAGACTAGTGCTCACTACAATTTTGCTAACACTACCATCTCACTCCCTGCAATTCTTCAGTCATGCCCCCCCTGAACTGGCCTACCTGTGTCTCACTAACATCACAGAGAGCAAGCATAGCTCACAACAGGCAGAGAATCAGTAAAGACCTCTGGACTGAAAGGAAAAATGACTAAGATACAGCACAAGGATGCAAGAAAACAACATAGAAGACTCCGCTAAAGTGCCAGTTTCAGGTGAACAGAAGACACTGGACTGCAGGGCACTGCAGGACCTCTTCTTCATAAAGCCACTACTTTCAAGAGCAGAAGATATAACTGACTTTCCTCACACAGAGAAAGAGACACAGAGAGGTAGAAAAATGAGGATACAAAGAAATATGACCCACATGAAAGAACAGGAGAAAATCACAGCAGGAGATCTAAGCAAAATAGAATTAATATGCCATATAGAAAATTTAAAGCAATGATGATAAAGATACTCACTAGACTTCAGAGAACGATAGACAGCATCCATGGGACCCTTGAGAAAGGGATAAAAAATAACATATCAAAGATGAAGAACTCCATAAATGAAACTAAAAATACATTAGATGAAATAAATAGTAGGATACAGGAAATGGAGAAATGTATCAGTGACCTGGATGATAAAGTAATGCAAAGCATCAAGCTGACCACGTGAGCAACAAACAAATACTGCATAATGAGAATAGATGTAGAGAACTTAGTGACTCCATCAAGTGTATTAACATCCACTTTATAGGGATTCCAGAAGAAGAGAGAGAAAGGGAGGCAGAAAATGTGTTTGAAGAAATAACTGCTGGAAACTTTCCAAAGCTGGGGAAGGAAACAGAGATACAGATTCAGGAGGTACAGAGATCCCCAACAAATTCAATGTAAGGATGTCCACACCAAGACACAGTAACTAAAGTGGAAATAAAAGTGATAAAGAATGTTAAAGGTTGCAAGAGAAAAGAAGACAGTTGCATATAAAGGAAACCCTATAAGGCCATCAGCTGATATTTCATCAGAAACCTGGTAGGCCAGAAGAAAGTGGCCTGATATAGCCAAAGCGCTGAAAGGGAAAAATCTGCAGCCAGGAATAGTCTTACTGGCAAAACTGTCATTCACAATAGAAGGAGAGATAAAGAGTTTTCCAGACAAATAAAAATTAAAAGAATTCATAACCATTAAACTAGTCCTCCACGAAATGTTATGGGGGACTCTGTGAGTGAAAAACAAAACTGTAAGTAAGACTAAGAAAAACAGAAGCTCGAAAGAAAAAGAAAGAAAAACTGTTATGTAAAAATACAAATAAAAGCACAAGATAAAAGGATGTAAAATATGATACCAACTATCTGAAATGTGGATCGGAGTAAAAATGAGTTCAAAATTAAGCGACAATCAGCTTAATAAAGACTGTTATATGCAGGATGTCATATATAAACCAAATGGCAACCACAAATCAAAAAAAAATTAAAAGAGTAAGAAATCTGAATATATCACTAAAGAAAGAGCAACCCATGAAAGAGAGAAAGAGAGGAAAGGATCAGAGAAAAACTACAAACAGAAACGACCACAGACAAATAACAAAATGGCAAATAAATACACGTCTATCAATAATTACTTGGAAAGTAAATGGATGAAACACCCTAATCAAAAGACATAGAATGAAAAAAACAGACATAGGGTGACAAAGTGGATAAAAAATAAGACTCATCCATATGATACCTAAAAGAGACTCATTTCAGATCTAACGACACCTGCAGATTAAAAGTGAGGGGATAGAGAAATATCTACCATGTGAAAAGATGTCCAAAGAAAGCTAGAGTAACAATATTTATATTGGACAAAATAGACTTTAAAATAGAGTGTGTAAAAAGGGATCAAGAAGAACACTATATAAAAATAAAGGGGACATTGCAATAAGAGTATACAATAATTATAAATATGAATGCACCCAATATGGAAACACCCACATACGTAAGACAGTAATAACAAACATAAAGGAACTAACTGATAGTGATACAAAATAGTGGGAGACTTTAACAGCGTACGTACATCAATGGACAGATAATCCAAACAGAAAATCAATAAGGAAATAGTGAGTTTGAATGACACACTGGATCATTCCATACTGAAACAGCAGAATATACATTCTTTTCAAGTACACACAGAACATTCTCCAGAACAGATCAGAGAGTAGGCCATAAATAAACCCTCAACAAATTCAAAAAAATCAAAGTCATACCATGCATCTTTTCTGACCTTAAACTATGAAACCAGAAGTCAACTACAAGAAAAAAATTAGAAAAACCACAAATACTCTATGTTAAAGAACATGCTACCAAACAATGAATGGGTCAACCAAGAAACCAAACAAATAATTCAAAAGGACATGGAAACAAATGAAAATGAAACACAATGGTCCAAAACATTTGGGATGCAGCAAAAGCAATCCCAAGGTGACAGCTGATAGCTACCTCAAGAAGCAGGAACATTCTCAAGTAAACAATCCAACCTTACACCTAAATGAGCTAGAAAAAGAATAAGAGAAACCCCAAAACCAGTAGGAGGAAGGAAATAATAGACATTAGAGCAGAAACAAAGGATATAGAAACCAAGAAACAATAGAACAGATTGATGAAACCAGGAGCTGGTTCTCCAAAAAGATCAACAAAATTAATGAGTCTTGCCAGACTCATTGAGGGGGGAAGGCCTCAAATAAACAAAATCACAAATAGGAGAAATAACCACCAACACCACAAAAATGAAAACAACTGTAAGAGAATATTATGAAAAACTGTATGCCAACAAATTTGACAACCTAGAAGACATAGATGAATGCCTAGAAACAAAACCTACCAAAGCAGGAAGAAATAGAAATTTTGAATGGGTCAATTACCAGCAGGGAGATGGAATCTGTAATCAAAAATCTCCCAACGAACAAAAGTCCAGGACCAAACAGCTTCACAGGCGAATTCTATCAAACTTTTAAAGAGTTAATTATCTATTCTTCTAAAACTATCCCCAAAAAAACAGAAAAAGAAAACTTCGAAATTCATTCCATGAGGCCACTATCATCCTGATACTAAAACCAGATAAAGACACACAGAAAAAAAGAACTACAGGACAATATCTCTGATGAATATAGATGTAAAAGTCTTCAACAAAATACTAACAGAATCCAGAAACACATTTAAAAAATCATTCAACATGATCAGGTAAGATTTATTCCCAGGCTGAAAGGGTGGTCCAAATATTCACAAATCAATCAACGTGATATGTCACATCAATATGAAAAAGGATAAAAACCATAGGATCATTTCATGAGACATGAAGTATTTGACAAAGTGAAACAACTAGTTATGATAAAAGCCCTTAACCAAGTCGGTTTAGATGGAACACACCTCAACATAATAAAGGCCATATATGAAAAACCTACAGCATAAATCATCTCAACTGGGAAAAACTGAGAGCTTTCCCCCTGAGGTCAGGAACAAGACAAAGATGTCCACTCTCACCACAGTTATTTAACATAGTACTGGAAGTCCCAGGCACAGCAATGAGACAACAAAAAGAAAAGCAAGGCATCAAAATTGGTAAGGAAGAAGAAAAACTCCCTCTATTTGCCAATGACACGAGACTATACATAGAAAACCTGAAAAACTCCACCAAAAACTACTAGAATTAATACACAAATTCAGTAAAGTTGGAGTCTACAAACTCAATGGGTGGAAATATGTTACATTTCCATGCACTAATGATGAAGCAGAAGAGAAATTAGTAAAAAATGCCATTTACGATTGCACCAGAATGGTAACTTACCCAGGAATAACCCTAACCAAAGAAGTGAAAGACCTGTACTTTGAAAACTATAAAATATTGATGAAAGAAATTGAAGAGACCACAAAGAAATGGAAAGACATCCCATGCTCATGGACTGAAAGAACAAATATTATTAAAATGTCTATATTACCCAAAACAATCTACATAGTTAATGCAATGCCTATCAAAACACCAACAGCATTTTTCACAGAGCTAGAGCAAAAACATCATAAAATTTACATAGAATCACAAAAGACTCTTAATAGCCAGAGCAATTTTGAAAAAAGAAAAGCAAAGCTGGGACGCCTAGGTGGCTCAGTGGTTGAACATCTAACTTTGACCCAGGACCTGATCCCTGGGTCCTGGGATTGAGTTCTACATCAGGCTCACCGCCTGCTTCTCCCTCTGCCTATGTCTCTGCCTCTCTCTGTGTGTCTCTCATGAATAAATAAATAAAATCTTAAAAAGAAGGAAAAAAACCTGAAGGCATCACAATCCCAGGCTTCAGGTTATATTGCAGAGCTATAATAATCAAAACAATATGATAGTCACACAAAAATAGACACATAGATTAATAGAATAGAAAGACCAAAAATAAAACCACGATTATATGGTCAATTAATCTTTGACAGAGTAGGAAAGAATATCAAATGGTAAAAAAGAATATCTCTTCAAGGAATGGTGTTGGGAAAACTGGACAGCAGCATGCAAAACTATGAAACTGCATCACTCTCTTTTACCATACATAAAAGTAAACTCCAAATAGATTAAAGACCTAATTGTGAGTCCTGAAACCATCAAAATCCTAGAGGAGAGCACAGGCAATAATGTTTCTGACATTGACTGTAACAACATTTTTCTAGATATGTCTCCTGAGGCAAGAGAAACAAAATCAAAAATAAACTATTGATACTACATCAAAATAAAAAGCTTCTGCATGGCAAAGGAAACAATCAACAAAACTAAAAGGTAACCTACTGAATGTGAGAAGATATTTTGCAAATAACATGTCCAATAAAGGGTTAGTATTCAGAATATATACTTTCACAACTCAACACCCCAAAAATGAATAATCCAATTAAAAATGGGCAAATCACTTGAATGGACATTTCTCCAAAGAAAACAACCAGATGGTCAACAGACATATAAAACGATGCTCAGCATCACTGATCATCAGGGAAATGCAAATCAAAACCAAAATGAGATTCCACCCCATACCTATCAGAATGGCAAAAATAAAAAAACACAAGAAACAACAGGTGTTGGTTAGGATGTGGAGAAAAAGCAACACTCATGTACTGTTCATGGGAATGCAGCCACTGTGGAAAACAGTAAGGAGTTTCCTCAAAACTTTAAAATAGAACTACCCTATGATCCAGTAATCACTCTACTGGATTTTTACCCCTCAAAATACAAAAACACTAATTCAAAGGGATACAGGCACCCCAATGTGTGTAGGAGCATTATTTACAATAGCCAAACTATGAAAGCAGCCCAGTGTCCACTAATAATGAATAGATAAAAAAGTAGTGTGTGTGCATGCTTGCACGGGCACACACTGTGTGTAATGGAATATTATTCACCCATAAAAAAGAATGAAATCATGTTATTTGCAATGACATGGATAGATCTAGAGAGAAAAATGGTAAGTGAATTAAGTCAGTCAAAGACAAATACCATATAGATAACACATGATTTCACTCATCAGGGGAATTTAAGAAACAAAACAAATGAGCAAAGGAAAAAAAAAAGAGAGTGGCAGAAACTAAGAAACAGATTTTTAACTAAATAGACAAATTGATAGCTACCAGAGTGGAGGTGGCTGGGGCAATGGGGAAACAGCAGATGGGGATTAAGGAATACACTTGTGATGAAGAGTGATGCATAGAATTGTTGAATCACTGTATTGTACACTTGAAACTAATATAACACTTTATGTGAACTATCCTGGAATTGAAATAAAATAAGGAAATGTATATTCACATAATACGATGACTTTGGTTAATAAGGTATTACATGATTGAAAATTGCAAAGATATCTGTTAAAAATTCTCAGCATAAGAAAAAAGATTTCAACTGTGTAAGAAGACAGATGTTAGCTAAACTTATTGTGGTAAACACTTCTAAATACACATATATACAAATAAAAAATAAGTACCTTTCTATAGTGTATTCTCTCTATATATATTTATATATTGTGTTACTAATAAATGCTATCACAAATTCTTACAACCTTTTCTTAATTAGTTCTTATAGCCAAGTGTTTTTTATTTTTCTTCATGTAAGAAGATTATGATATTATTACCCTGATATTTAAAGAATGTTCATTATGGGAATTTTAAGAGGGAAAGTGAGCAAGTAAATATTCTAATAAAAAAGGTGAAATAAATTCAATAGACCCAGAATATCAACCACAAATATGCATATAAAAAATAAAGCAACTAAATTTAATGATGTATCAATGGATAAACCTAGTTCTAAGAACATTTATATTTAATGGAAGAACTATTCTTGGGACATAGAATGTTAAAACATCTTAACTATTCCTCACCTGATATAAATTACCACCATTTTAGTTCAGAAAACTGTGATTTTGAACAAACTATGGATTTTCCTCCTTATGTTCACAGAATACCAATGATAGCAGACAGGAAAATTTATGCCATGTGTCCCTGTTAATTAAGCTCCCTTGCTTGTAAGCCATTTCAAGAATTGGAGATAAATCTCAATTCAAAAGTCTCCAGATGTTAACTCATGGTTAAATCATTTCTATTACTTTAATAAATATGATTTTAATTTGCAAGAGCTCTTTTAAGAAATGGTTAACATACACAATAGATTCTCCTTTGAAACTGGTACCCCAACTAGGGCACTGATAATTTTGCATTTATATATTTATATTTATTTAATTTTGCCTTATTATACATATATAAAATGAAACTAACATAACACTGTGCTATATATATATACTAATATGAAAATGTATTATATATATACTACATAATACACACTCACACACCACACAGGCAAGCTTGGACTCAATAGTATTATCCCAATTCTTAAATGGATATATAATTAATTGTCATTAATAATGTGCATTTTGTTGTGCCAGAAAGAACGAGGTTATTAGAATTCTGAGTTCCATTGATTCCTAAATGTATTACATTTTATAGGTGGAAAATTGAGCTCATTGAATATTGTTTGAAATGAAGAGCCTCATTCTCAGGCCTCTGTTTCCTTCACTAGGAGGTGCTGAAGGGTTCTTGGGGCAAAACTGGATTTCGCAACCTTTGGAAGAAACAATGGCTATCTTCTTTGTGTCCCAGCCTGGTTTAAATGATTCAGGGAGGGATCCCTGGGTGGCACAGCGGTTTGGCGCCTGCCTTTGGCCCAGGACGCGATCCTGGAGACCCGGGATCGAATCCCACGTCGGGCTCCCGGTGCATGGAGCCTGCTTCTCCCTCTGCCTGTGTCTCTGCCTCTCTATCTCTCTGTGACTATCATAAATAAAAATAAATAAATAAATATAAATAAATAAAAAAATAAAATAAAATGATTCAGGGAGACTGTGCCTCTGAATGGTCATATCAAGGCCAAACTACAAATTAATCTGAAATTTGGTCACTGAGGCATGTACTCCAAAATATTAATTGGAAGCCTTCTGTGGATCTAGCTCCATCGTAGGCAAATTGGTTGGTTTGAGTATGCTTTTCCAAAGAATCTTTTCTTTACCTTAAAAAAAAAATATTTTATTTATTCACGAGAGAGAGAGAGGTAGAGACACAGGCAGAGGGAGAAGCAGACACCTCGCAAGGAGCCCAATGTGGGATTCGATCCCAGGGCTGGGGATCATGCACTGAGCCAAAGGCAAATGCTCATCTCCTGAGCCACCCAGGCGTCACTGGGGAATCTTTTCTTTTTTAAGAATTTATTTATTTTAGAGAGAGTGGGAGCAGCGGGAGGGGCAAAGGGAGAGGGACAAGCAGACTCCCACTGAGCAGGGATCCCGATGTGTGGCTCAATACCCAGACCTTGAGATCATAACCTGAGCCAAAGTCAGATGCCTAACCAACTGAGCCACTCAGGCGCTCCTGCATGTTATTTTCATAATGTCTCAGTGGCAGAAATTAATGCCAAGTTGTGGGTGGCACTAGGATCATATATACCAATAAAGTACCTTAAAGACTAAGAACCCCAGAATATCAGTTGCATTGTCAAGAGTTAGAACACAGTGAATAGATTTAAATTTCTTTTAAAAGAGCCAAGAGTGCTTAGTGGTTAAACAATCTTTAGATCAGACAGCCTGACTTTGTAATGTGATCTGCCACATATAATCCTGGACAATTTATGCAATCTCTCCACATATCACATCTCGAAAAGGAGGATGACAGAGTCACTATGTATAACAAAGTTAGGAAATAAATAGGTGCTGTCCTTGAAGCATTTTCTATTGCAATTGACAAATGACAAAGACTTCATAAATTTTAGCCATCATGATTAGGTTCCAGGTAGTGGAACTTGGGAGGATGAGAAGAATTAGCACAGATAGAGGAGCTAAGAAAAATCATTTCAGCTAATAGAGTGTGAGTAAAGGCTTCATTAAAGAAATTCAATACACGACCTTCATCATCCTGTATAATCTAGTTGCTACCTACCTTTCTAAACTCCTTTCAAGACATCTCAACTACCTTCATTGTCATTTAGCTACACTGGCATTCACTCTGTTAAACATGCTCTGATTATTCCCGCCTTCAGATTGTCACACATACTCTTTACTTTTTATTTGCCTAAAAACTGTTCATTCTTCAAGTTTTAATTTAATGTCTCTTCTTCAGGAAAACCTTCACTGAAACAGACACTCATCCCAATTTTAATGATGTGGGAAACAAAGGCAGAAGAGAAATTATTAAACTTCCTTACCATCTACAGCACACTGACAAGTCCATGAAAAAGGCAGACCAACATTCCTCCAGGGACTCAACTGTTTCAATGTTGAAACTTTGCTAAAGGCAAAAGACAACCTTAGCCTGACCCCCAGGATCCTGTTAAGTCTACTTTAACACGTAAAAATTCCTTTATAAAATTTATCTCTAGGCCTCCCAAGATACATGTTGGCAATCATCCCCCAAGCATATGGCCCACCGATACACATCTGAAGGGCCTCATGACTAAGGTTTTAATAGATGACAATAAATCACCTTTTCTCAGTAATAGGCAGCCCCCTCAAGGTTCTGGAAACCTTGCTTCCAAAATTCTTTAGAGACTTACGCTCTCCCTTATCCCCTCCCATCTTGAAAGTATATAATGGGCCACTTCTCATGCCCCCAGTGCAACTTTTCCTGCCCACAAGACCTGTACCCATGTTTTAATTAAATCACCTTTTGCACCAAAGATGTCTCAAGAATTCTTTCTTAGCCATTGGCTTCAAATCCTAATGTTTTTTCCTACATCAATAGTAGCTTCTACTCATTTAAAATCTCACTGAATTCTGAAAAACATAATCACAATAACTTACCTGTGTAACCCGTGTAATATTTTGGTTCCCCTACTGATATGAATCCCATAGGAATAAGAACTGTATCTGTCTTCTACATCAATATAGCCCAAAAACATAAAATAGCACCTATCAGAGTCAACATTGTGTACTGCTGATACATAAATGAGTACGAGTATGCAATAAGTCTTCAATCTTTGCAGAAGTCATGTGGAAACTAACTTAGACAAAAGAAATAGTCAAGTTAGAAAATAGATTAGAAGGAGTCAGTTGACAGTTTGGCTTCTCTAACTTATTTGCATAGGCCCTTGGTTGTTACAGAAAAATCCTTAACTGTAATTGATGGTTGTTGCTGTAATAGTATACAGCCTGTATTTCTACCTCTAGTAATGGGCTTCATGTGCTAGATTTTAATATCCTTGAGCGTGGGCAAGTGCACAAGTCTTTTTAAAAGAAACATAGTTTACTTGCACAAAACTGATCACTTCTGGGAGATTGTTAATGTCCTTGAAGTGATTTTGTGGGTGTGAAACAAATGGTGAGAATTTGAATTGGTCCCTCTTATTGTAGAATTGAAATTAAGTCTACTTAATTTATCCAGTCATGTTCATGCCCTGATTTTATATGCTTGTATCTATCAATGAACATTGTGATACTTGAAAAAAAAATCAGGATGTGGTTAGGAACTGGGAATAATGTTTTCTGTTACTCCTGATGGTGCCATGAAAAGATTATGTAATAACATATTTTAAAATAAAAAAAGTAACAACTTTTTTGCAAAAAAAAGTAAAGGTTTAAGTTTTCTGTTTTTTTGTTTCTTAGCTCTCACATTCGATTCATATGCATTTATATGATAATGGTCACACAGTTTCTAGGAAACTTTTTTTTGGAAAGGATGACGATTGAACACCAAATAGGGTATTCTTAAAAACATACAAACATGATGAAGGAGGGGCAAGATGGTGGAAGAGGAGTGTCCCCAAATCACCTGTCACCACCAAATTACCTAGATAACCTTCAAATCATCCTGAAAATCTACGAATTCGGCCTGAGATTTAAAGAAAGACCAGCTGGAATGCTATAGTGAGAAGAGTTCACGCTTCTATCAAGGTAGGAAGACGGGGAAAAAGAAATAAAGAAACAAAAGGCCTCCAAGGGGGAGGGATCCACGAGGAGCCGGGCTGAGGCCAGGGCGAGTGTCCCCAGGACAGGAGAGCCCCATCCCAGAGAAGCAGGAGCTGCACCAACCTTCCCGGGCGGAAAGGGGCCCGCAGGGAGGTGGAGCAGGACCCAGGAGGGCGGGAATGCCCTCGGGCTCCCTGGGACACTAACAGGCACAGGCGCCCCCTGGAGAGTGCGCCGAGCTCCCTAAGGGCTGCAGCGCGCATGGCGGGACCCGGAGCAGCTCGGAGGGGCTCGGGCGGTGGCTCCACAGAGGGGGCGGTGGGGCGCGAGCGAATCTAACAGCGCAGGCCCCGGAGCACAGGGCGCCGGGACACAGCCCAGGATCCGGCCTTCCCCGGGACAGGCAGAGGCCGGGAGGGCCCAGGACAGCCAGGATGCTCCTGCCCCGAGCTGAGCAGATCAGCAGCCCTGCCCTGGAGCCTCCAGGCCCTGCAGATGGAGAGCCCTGGTGCTACTGCGGGAGCTGACTCCAGGGCTGCAGAGCTTCCGCCAGCACTGCGGATGGTCCTCCTGGGGCCTCACGGGGTAAACAACCCCCACTGAGCCCTGCACCAGGCAGGGGGCAGAGCAGCCCCCCCAAGTGCTAACACCTGAAAATGAGCACAACAGGCCCCTCCCCCAGAAGACCAGCGAGACGGGCCAGTTCCAGGGGAGGTCAAGGGACTTAAAGTATACAGAATCAGAAGATACTCCCCGTGTTTTTTGTTATTTTGTTTGTTTTCTTTTTCTTCTTTTTGATTTCTGATTGCTTCCCCAACCCCTTTTTTTCACCTTTCTTTCTTTTTCTTTCTCTTTTTCTTCTCTTTTTTCCCTTTTTTTTGTTCTCTCTTTTTTCTTTTTCTGTTTTCTTTCCTTCTGTTTTTCTCCTTTTGCCAATACAACTTGTTTTTGGCCACTCTTCACTGAGCAAAATGACTAGAAGGAAAACCTCACCTCAAAAGAAAGAATCAGAAACAGTCCTCTCTCCCACAGAGTTACAAAATCTGGATTACAATTCAATGTCAGAAGGCCAATTCAGAACCACTATTATAAAGCTACTGGTGGCTCTAGAAAAAAACATAAAGGACTCAAGAGACTTCATGACTGAAGAATTTAGATCCAATCAGGCAGAAATTAAAAATCAATTGAATGAGATGCAATCCAAACTAGAAGTCCTAACGACCAGGGTTAAGAGGGTGGAAGAACGAGTGAGTGACATAGAAGACAAGTTGATGGCAAAGAGGGAAACTGAGGAAAAGAGAGAGACAATTAAGAGACCATGAAGACAGATTAAGGGAAATAAACAACAGCCTGAGGAAGAAAAACCTACATTTAATTGGGGTTCCCGAGGGCACCGATAGGGACAGAGGGCCAGAATATGTATTTGAACAAATCCTAGCAGAAAACTTTCCTAATCTGGGAAGGGAAACAGGCATTCAGAAACAGGAAATAGATAGATCCCGCCCCCCCCCCCCCGCGAAATCAATAAAAACCATTCAACACCTCGACATCTAATAGTTAAACTTGCAAATTCCAAAGATAAAGAGAAGATCCTTAAAGCAGCAAGAGACAAGAAATCCCTGGCCTTTATGGGGAGGAGGATTAGGGTAACAGCAGACCTCTCCACAGAGACCTGGCAGGCCAGAAAGGGCTGGCAGGATATCTTCAGGGTCCTAAATGAGTAGAACATGCAACCAAGAATACTTTATCCAGCAAGGCTCTCATTCAGAATGGAAGGAGAGATAAAGACCTTCCAAGGCAGGCAGGAACTTAAAGAATATGTGACCTCCAAACCAGCTCTGCAAGAAATTTTAAGGGGGACTCTTAAAATTCCCCTTTAAGAAGAAGTTCAGTGGAACAATCCACAAAAACAAGGACTGAATAGATATCATGATGACACTAAACTCATATCTGTCAATAGTAACTCTGAACATGAACGGGCTTAATGACCCAATCAAAAGGTGCAGGGTTTCAGACTGGATAAAAAAGCAGGACCCATCTATTTGCTGTCTACAAGAGACTCATATTAGACAGAAGGACACCTACAACCTGAGAATAAAAGGTTGGAGAACCATTTACCATTGAAATGGTGCTCAAAAGAAAGCAGGGGTAGCCATCCTCATATCAGATAAATTAAAATTTACCCCGAAGACTATAGTGAGAGATGAAGAGGGACACTATCTCATACTCAAAGGATCTATCCAACAAGAGGACTTAACAATCCTCAATATATATGCCCAGAATTTGGGAGCTGCCAAATATTTAAACCAATTAATAACCAAACTGAAGAAATACTTTGATAATAATACACATATACTTGGTGACTTCAATCTAGCTCTCTCTATACTAGATAGGTCTTCTAAGCACAACATATCCAAAGAAACGAGAGCTTTAAACGACACACTGTACCAGATGGATTTCACAGATATCTACAGAACTTTACATCCAAACTCAACTGAATACACATTCTTCTCAAGTTGCACATGGAACTTTCTCCAGAATAGACCACATACTGGGTCACAAATCAGGTCTGAACCGATACCAAAAGATCGAGATAGTCCCCTGTATATTCTCAGAGCATAATGTCTTGAAATTAGAACTTAATCACAACAAGAAGTTTGGAAGGACCACAAACACGTGGAGGTTAAGGACCATCCTGCTAAAAGATGAAAAGGTCAACCAGGAAATTAAGGAAGAATTAAAAAGATTCATGGAAACTAATGAGAATGAAGATACAACCATTCAAAATCTTTGGGACGCAGCAAAAGCAGTCCTGAGGGGGAAATACATCGCAATACAAGCATCTATTCAAAAACTGGAAAGAACTCAAATACAAAAGCTAACCTTACACATAAAGGAGCTTGAGAAAAAACAGGAAAGGGACCCTACGCCCAGCAGTAGAAGAGGGTCAATTAAAATTTGAGCAGGACTCAACGAAATCAAGACCAGAAGAACTGTGGAACAGATCAACAGACCCAGGAGTTGGTTCTTTGAAAGAATTAATTGGATAGATAAACCATTAGCCAACCTTATTAAAAAGAAGAGAGAGAAGACTCAAATTAATAAAATCATGAATGAGAAAGGAGAGATCACTACCAACACCAAGGAAATACAAACGATTTTAAAAACATATTATAAACAGCTCTACGCCAATAAATTAGGCAATCTAGAAGAAATGGACGCATTCTTGGAAAGCCACAAACTACCAAAACTGGAGCAGGAAGAAATAGGAAACCTGAACAGGCCAATAACCAGGAAGGAAATTGAAGCAGTCATCAAAAACCTCCCAAGACACAAGAGTCCAGGGCCAGATGACTTTCCAGGGGAATTCTATCAAATATTTAAAGAAGAAAACATACCTATTCTACTAAAGCTGTTTGGAAAGATAGAAAGAGATGGAGTACTTTCAAATTCGTTCTATGAGGCCAGCATCACCTTAATTCCAAAACCAGTCAAAGACCCCACCAAAAAGGAGAATTACAGACCAATATCCCTGATGAACATGGATGCAAAAATTCTCAAGATACTAGCCAATAGGATCCAACAACACATTAAGAAGATTATTGACCATGACCAAGTAGGATTTATCCCCGGACACAAGGCTGGTTCAACACCCATAGAACAATCAATGTGGTTCATAATATCAGCAAGAGAAAAACCAAGAACCATATGACCCTCTCATTAGATGCAGAGAAAGCATTTGACAAAATACAGCATCCATTCCTGATCAAAACCCTTCAGAGTGTTGGGAAAGAGGGAACTTTCCTCGACATCTTAAAAGCCATCTACGAAAAGCCCACAGCAAATATCATTCTCCATGGGGAAGCACTGGGAGCCTTTCCCCTAAGATCAGGAACAAGACAGGGATGTCCACTCTCACCACTGCTATTCAACAGAGTACTGGAAGTCCTTGCCTCAGCAATCAGACAACAAAAAGACATCAAAGGTATTCAAATTGGCAAAGAAGAAGTGAAACACTCCCTCTTCGCTGATGACATGATACTCTACATAGAAAACCCAAAAGCCTCCACCGCAAGATTGCTAGAACTCATAGAGCAATTTGGTAGCTAGCGTGGCAGGATACAAAATCAGTGCCCAGAAATCAATGGCATTTCTACACACGAACAATGAGACTGAAGAAAGAGAAATTAAGGAGTGAATCCCATTTACAATTGCACCCAAAAGCATAAGATGCCTAGGAATAAACCTAACCAAAGACGTAAAGGATCTATACCCTAAAAACTACAGAACACTTCTGAAAGGAATTGAGGAAGACACAAAGAGATGGAAAAATATTCCATGCTCATGGATTGGCAGAATTAATATTGTGAAAATGTCAATGTTACCCAGGGTAATTTACACGTTTAATGCAATACTTATCAAAATACCATGGACTTTCTTCAGAGAGTTAGAACAAATTATTTTAAGAATGTGTGGAATCAGAAAAGACCCCGAATAGCCAGGGGAATTTTAAAAAAGAAAAACCATAGCTGGGGGCATCACAATGCCAGATTTCAGGTTGTACTACAAAGCTGTGGTCATCAAGACAGTGTGGTCCTGGCACAAAAACAGACACATAGATCAATGGAACAGAATAGAGAACCCAGAAGTGGACCCTGAACTTTATGGTCAACTAATATTCGATAAAGGAGGAAAGACTATCCATTGGAAGAAAGACAGTCTCTTCATTAAATGGTGCTGGGAAAATTGGACATCCACATGCAGAAGAATGAAACTGAACCACTCCCTTGCGCCATACACAAAGATAAACTCAAAATGGATGAGAGATCTAAATGTGAGACAAGATTCCATCAAAATCCTAGAGGAGAACACAGGCCACACCCTTTTTGAACTCGGCCACAGTAACTTCTTGCAAGATACATCCACGAAGGCAAAAGAAACAAAAGCAAAAATGAACTATTGGGACTTCATCAAGATAAGAAGCTTTTGCACAGCAAAGGATACAGTCAACAAAACTAAAAGACAACCTACAGAATGGGAGAAGATATTTGCAAATGTCGTATAGATAAAGGGCTATTTTCCAAAATCTATAAAGAACTTATTAAACTCAACACCAAAGAAACCAACAATCCAATCACGAAATGGGCAAAAGACATGAAGAGAAATCTCACAGACGAAGACATAGACATGGCCAACATGCACATGATAAAATGCTCTGCATCGCTTGCCATCAGGGAAATACAAATCAAAACCACAATGAGATACCACCTCACACCAGTGAGAATGGGGAAAATTAACATGGCAGAAAATCACAAATGTTGGAGAGGATGCGGAATAAAGGGAGCCCTCTTACACTGTTGGTGGGAATGTGAACTGGTGCAGCCACTCTGGAAAACTGTGTGGAGGTTCCTCAAAGAGTTAAAAATAGACCTGCCCTACGACCCAGCAATTGCACTGTTGGGGATTTACCCCAAAGATTCAGATGCAATGAAACGCCAGGACACCTGCACCCCGATGTTTCTATCAGCAATGGCCACAATAGCCAAACTGTGGAAGGAGCCTCGGTGTCCATCGAAAGATGATGGATAAAGAAGATGTGGTTTATGTATCCAATGGAATATTACTCAGCCATTAGAAATGACAAGTACCCACTATTTGCTTCAACGTGGAAGGAACTGTAGGGTATTAGGCTGAGTGAAGTAAGTCAAACGTAGAAGGACAAACAGTGTATGTCCTCATTCATTTGTGGAATATAAATAATAGTGAAAGGGAATATAAGGGAAGGGAGAAGAAACGTGTGGGAAATATCAGAAAGGGAGACAGAACATAAAGACTCCTAACTCTGGGAAATGAACTAGGGGTGGTGGAAGGGGAGGAGGGCCGGGGGTGGGGGTGAATGGGTGATGGGCACTGAGGGAGACACTTGACGGGATGAGCACTGGGTGTTATTCTGTATGTTGGTAAATTGAACACCAATAAAAATTAATTTATTAAAAAAAAAGAAAAAAAAGAAAAACATACAAACATGAGGTGAAAATGAGCTAAATTGCTCTATAGGCAGATTCAGAGTAAATTATTATGTGAATTCTGCAATTTCCAAGAAAGTACACTTTTAAAATATGAAAAAAATCAGAATTTTAATCTCTGTACATTTATTCCATGTATCGGTTTGTTTGTTTGTTTATTTCTTTGGAATGATGCATCGGTAGCAGTGGTGGAGACATTGGTAAACTCTCTAAAGCCTTTTTAAAATGTAGTCTGAACTCATCAGCACCGAAAATTGCAAGTTCATTAGAAATGAAGAATTTCAGACCCACTCCAGACCCACTCCCATTATCATTTTCCCAGTATCTGCAGATCACTTAAATGAACAGTTAACTATAAGAAGCATTACTCTGAGGGTCTTAGTCTGGCCATAGTTGATGTTACTCTGAAATAGGGGAGAAACAAATAAACTAGCAAGTAGAGTTGAATTGATAGATCTTGGAGACAATTTTATTTAGAAATGAAGTAGAGGCAATTGTCATGATTTTATTTTTTTCAATGGGAACAATTGATAAAAGTGACAGTGTATTTTTGAAAATAATAATAATCACAAAGAACAAAAATAGATAAACTTCGAGGGACAAAATACTCCTGTGAAGATATAATCCAGATATTTTAAAGCTGTTTCTGTAATGATAGCTGGACTCAAGATGTAAATTCCATGTAAAGATGAAGCTTCAGATTGTTGCCATTGTGACGCCCACTGATAATTTCCTGTTTTCTACCTGTCCTGAAGTATCTTACCAAATCCTTCCATTTGTGAGAACATCTTATTATTTTTGGGGAAAATGGAGTCAATATCTTCTGATTAAACATTCTCCAAACAGATGACACTCTGTGCAAGAGCTCTTTTAAGAAATGGTTAACAAACACAATAGATTCTCCTTTGAAACTGGTACCCCAACTAGGGCACTGATAATTTTGCATTTATATATTTATATTTATTTAATTTTGCCTTATTATACATATATAAAATGAAACTAACATAACCCTGTATTATATATATATACTAATATGAAACTATTATATATATACTACATAATACACACTCACACACCACACAGGCAAGCTTGGACTCAATAGTATTATCCCAATTCTTAAATGGATATATAATTAATGGTCATCAGTACTGTGCATTTTGTTATGCCAGAAAGATCCAGGTTATTAGAATTCTGAGTTCCATTGATTCCTAAATGTATTACATTTTCTAGGTGGAAAATTGAGCTCACTTGAATATTGTTTGAAATGAAGAGCCTCATTCTCAGACCTCTCTTTCCTTCACTAGGAGGTGCTGAAGGATTCTTGGGGCAAGACTGGATTTCACTACCTTTGGAAGAAACAATGGCTATCTTCTTTGTGTCCCAGCCTGGTCTAAAATGATTCAGGGAGACTGTTCCTCTGAATGGTCATATCAAGGCCAAACCACAAATTAATCTGAAATTTGGTCACTGAGGCATCTACTCCAAAATATTAATTGGAAGCCTTCTGTGGATCTAGCTCCATCGTAGGCAAATTGGTTGGTTTGAGTATTCTTTTCCAAAGAATCTTTTCTTTACCTTTAAAAAAAATATTTTATTTATTCACGAGAGAGAGAGAGGTAGAGACACAGGCAGAGGGAGAATCAGACACCTCGCAAGGAGCCCAATGTGGGATTCGATCCCAGGGCTGGGGATCATGCACTGAGCCAAAGGCAAATGCTCATCTGCTGAGCCACCCAGGCGTCGCTGGGGAATCTTTTCTTTTTTAAGAATTTATTTATTTTAGAGAGAGTGGGAGCAGCGGGAGGGGCAAAGGGAGAGGGACAAGCAGACTCCCACTGAGCAGGGATCCCGATGTGTGGCTCAATACCCAGACCTTGAGATCATAACCTGAGCCAAAGTCAGATGCTTAACCAACTGAGCCACTCAGGCGCTCCTGCATGTTATTTTCATAATGTCTCAGTGGCAGAAATTAATGCCAAGTTGTGGGTGGCACTAGGATCATATATACCAATAAAGTACCTTAAAGACTAAGAACCCCAGAATATCAGTTGCATTGTCAAGAGTTAGAACACAGTGAATAGATTTAAATTTCTTTTAAAAGAGCCAAGAGTGCTTAGTGGTTAAACAATCTTTAGATCAGACAGCCTGACTTTGTAATGTGATCTGCCACATATAATCCTGGACAATTTATGCAATCTCTCCACATATCACATCTCGAAAAGGAGGATGACAGAGTCACTATGTATAACAAAGTTAGGAAATAAATAGGTGCTGTCCTTGAAGCATTTTCTATTGCAGTTGACAAATGACAAAGACTTCATAAATTTTAGCCATCATGATTAGGTTCCAGGTAGTGGAACTTGGGAGGATGAGAAGAATTAGCACAGATAGAGGAGCTAAGAAAAATCATTTCAGCTAATAGAGTGTGAGTAAAGGCTTCATTAAAGAAATTCAATACACGACCTTCATCATCCTGTATAATCTAGTTGCTACCTACCTTTCTAAACTCCTTTCAAGACATCTCAACTACATTCATTGTCATTTAGCTACACTGGCATTCACTCTGTTAAACATGCTCTGATTATCCCCACCTTCAGATTGTCACACATACTCTACTTTTTATTTGCCTAAAAACTGTTCATTCTTCAAGTTTTAATTTAATGTCTCTTCTTCAGGAAAACCTTCACTGAAACAGACCCTAATCCCAATTTTAATGATGTGGGAAACAAAGGCAGAAGAAAAATTATTAAATTTCCTTACCATCTACAGCACACTGACAATTCCATGAAAAAGGCAGACCAACATTCCTCCAGGGACTCAACTGTTTCAATGTTGAAACTTTGCTAAAGGCAAAAGACAACCTTAGCCTGACCCCCAGGATCCTGTTAAGTCTACTTTAACACGTAAAAATTCCTTTAGAAAATTTATCTCTAGGCCTCCCAAGATTCATGTTGGCAATCATCCCCCAAGCATATGGCCCACCGATACACATCTGAAGGGCCTCATGACTAAGGTTTTAATAGATGACAATAAATCACCTTTTCTCAGTAATAGGCAGCCCCCTCAAGGTTCTGGAAACCTTGCTTCCAAAATTCTTTAGAGACTTACGCTCTCCCTAATCCCCTCCCATCTTGAAAGTATATAATGGGCCACTTCTCATGCCCCCAGTGCAACTTTTCCTGCCCACAAGACCTGTACCCATGTTTTAATTAAATCACCTTTTGCACCAAAGATGTCTCAAGAATTCTTTCTTAGCCATTGGCTTCAAATCCTAATGTTTTTTCCTACATCAATAGTAGCTTCTACTCATTTAAAATCTCACTGAATTCTGAAAAACATAATCACAATAACTTACCTGTGTAACCCGTGTAATATTTTGGTTCCCCTACTGATATGAATCCCATAGGAATAAGAACTGTATCTGTCTTCTACATCAATATAGCCCAAAAACATAAAATAGCACCTATCAGAGTCAACATTGTGTACTGCTGATACATAAATGAGTACGAGTATGCAATAAGTCTTCAATCTTTGCAGAAGTCATGTGGAAACTAACTTAGACAAAAGAAATAGTCAAGTTAGAAAATAGATTAGAAGGAGTCAGTTGACAGTTTGGCTTCTCTAACTTATTTGCATAGGCCCTTGGTTGTTACAGAAAAATCCTTAACTGTAATTGATGGTTGTTGCTGTAATAATATACAGCCTGTATTTCTACCTCTAGTAATGGGCTTCATGTGCTAGATTTTAATATCCTTGAGCCTGGGCAAGTGCACAAGTCTTTTTAAAAGAAACATGGTTTACTTGCACAAAACTGATCACTTCTGGGAGATTGTTAATGTCCTTGAAGTGATTTTGTGGGTGTGAAACAAATGGTGAGAATATGAATTGGTCCCTCTTATTGTAGTATTGAAATTAAGTCTGCTTAATTTATCAAGTCATGTTCATGCCCCGATTTTATACGCTTGTATCTATCAATAAACATTGTGATACTTGAAAAAAAAATCAGGATGTGGTTAGGAACTGGGAATAATGTTTTCTGTTACTCCTGATGGTGCCATGAAAAGATTATATAATAAAATATTTTAAAATAAAAAAGTAACAACTTTTTTGCAACAAAAAGTAAAGGTGTAAGTTTTCTGTTTTTTTTTTTTTTTGTTTCTTAGCTCTCACATTCGATTCATATGCATTTATATAATAATGGTCACACAGTACTTGGAAATTTTTTTTTTGAAAGGATAACGATTGAACACCAAATAGGGTATTCTTAAAAACATACAAACATGATGGAGGAGGGGCAAGATGGTGGAAGAGGAGGGTCCCCAAATCACCTGTCTCCACCAAATTACCTAGATAACCTTCAAATCATCCTGAAAATCTATGAATTCGACCTGAGATTTAAAGAGAGACCAGCTGGAATGCTACAGTGAGAAGAGTTCACGCTTCTATCAAGGTGGGAAGACGGGGAAAAAGAAATAAAGAAACAAAAGGCCTCCGAGGGGGAGGGGCCCGCGAGGAGCTGGGCTGAGGCCTGGGTGAGTTTCCCCAGGACAGGAGAGCCCGGTCCCGGAGAAGCAGGAGCTGCACCAACCTTCCCTGGCGGAAAGGGGCCCGCAGGGAGGTGCAGCAGGACCCAGGAGGGCGGGGATGCCCTCAGGATCCCTGGGACACCAACAGGCACCTGTGCCCTGGGAGAGTGTGCCGAGCTCCCTAAGGCTGCAGCGCGCATGGCGGGACCCGGAACAGCTAGGAGGGGCTCAGTCGGCGGCTCCACGGAGGGGGCTGCGGGGCAGGAGCGAATCAAACAGCGCAGGCCCCGGAGCACAGGGTGCCGGGACACAGCCCAGGATCCGGCTTCCCCCAGGACAGGCAGAGGCCGGGAGGGCCCAGGACAGTGAGGATGCTCCTGCCCCGAGCTGAGCAGATCAGCGTCCCCGCCCCGGAGCCTCCAGGCCCTGCAGACAGAGAGCCCCGGAACTACTGCGGGAGCTGACTCCAGGGCTGCAGAGCTGGCCCCACCACTGGGGTTGTTCCTCCTGGGCCCTCACGGGATAAACAACCCCCACTGAGCCCTGCACCAGGCAGGGGGCAGAACAGCACCCCCAAGTGCTAACACCTGAAAATGAGCACAACAGGCCCCTCCCCCAGAAGACCAGCTAGACAGACCAGTTCCAGGGGAGGTCAAGGGACTTAAAGTATACAGAATCAGAAGATACTCCCCGTGTTTTTTGTTATTTTGTTTTGTTTTGTTTTTCTTCTTTCTTTTTGATTTCTGATTGCTTCCCCCACCCCTTTTTTTTCACCTTTCTTTCTTTCTTTCTCTTTCTCTATTTCTTCTCTTTTTTCCCTTTTCTTTTCTCTTTTTTCTTTTTCTCTTTTCTTTCCTTCTCTCTCTCTCTTTTTCTCCTTTTGCCAATACAACTTGTTTTTGGCCACTCTGCACTGAGCAAAATGACTAGAAGGAAAACCTCACCTCAAAAGAAAGAATCAGAAACAGTCCTCTCTCCCACAGAGTTACAAAATCTGGATTACAATTCAATGTCAGAAGGCCAATTCAGAAGCACTATTATACAGCTACTGGTGGCTCTAGAAAAAAGCATAAAGGACTCTAGAGACTACATTACTGCAGAATTTAGATCCAATCAGGCAGAAATTAAAAATCAATTGAATGTGGGATCCCTGGGTGGCGCAGCGGTTTGGCGCCTGCCTTTGGCCCAGGGCGCGATCTTGGAGACCCGGGATCGAATCCCACGTCAGGCACCCGGTGCATGGAGCCTGCTTCTCCCTCTGCCTGTGTCTCTGCCTCTCTCTCTCTCTCTCTCTGTGACTACCATAAATAAATTAAAAAATTAAAAAAAAAATCAATTGAATGAGATGCAATGCAAACTACAAGTCCTAACGACCAGGGTTAATGAGATGGAAGAACGAGTGAGTGACATAGAAGACAAGTTGATGGCAAAAAGGGAAACTGAGGAAAAGAGAGAGACAATTAAGAGACCAAGAAGACAGATTAAGGGAAATAAACAACAGCCTGAGGAAGAAAAACCTACATTTAATTGGGGTTCCCGAGGGCACCGATAGGGACAGAGGGCCAGAAGATGTATTTGAACAAATCCTAGCAGAAAACTTTCCTAATCTGGGAAGGGAAACAGGCATTCAGATCCAGGAAATAAATAGATCCCCCCACCTAAAATCAATAAAAACCGTTCAACACCTCGACATCTAATAGTTAAGCTTGCAAATTCCAAAGATAAAGAGAAGATCCTGAAAGCAGCAAGAGACAAGAAATCCCTGGCCTTTATGGGGAGGAGGATTAGGGTAACAGCAGACCTCTACACAGATACCTGGCTGGCCAGAAAGGGCTGGCAGGATATATTCAGAGTCCAAAATGAGAAGAACACGCAACCAAGAATACTTTATCCAGCAAGGCTCTCATTCAAAATGGAAGGAGAGATAAAGACCTTCCAAGACAGACAGGAACTGAGAGAATATGTGACCTCCAAACCAGCTCTGCAAGAAATTTTAAGGGGGACTCTTAAAATTTCCCTTTAAGAAGAAGTTCAGAGGAACAATCCACAAAAAAAGGACTGAATAGATATCATGATGACACTGGGCATGACACTATCTGTCAATAGTAACTCTGAACGTGAACGGGCTTAATGACCCCATCAAAAGGCGCAGGGTTTCCGACTGGATAAAAAAGCAGGACCCATGTATTTGCTGTCTAACTAAAATTTACCCGGAAGACTACAGTGAGAGAGGAAGAGGGACACTCTATCATACTTAAAGGATCTATCCAACAAGAGGACTTAACAATCCTCAATATATATTCCCCGAATGTGGGACCTGCCAAATATTTAAACCAATTAATAACCAAAGTGAAGAAATACTTAGATAATAATACACTTATACTTGGTGACTTCAATCTAGCTCTTTCTACCCTCGATAGGTCTTCTAAACACATCTCCAAAGAAACGAGAGCTTTAAATGATACACTGGATCAGATGGATTTCACAGATATCTACAGAACTTTACATCCAAACTCAACTGAATACACATTCTTCTCTAGTGCACATGGAACTTTCTCCAGAATAGACCACATACTGGGTCACAAATCGGGTCTGAACCGATACCAAAAGATTGGGATCGTCCTCTGCATATTCTCAGACCATAATGCCTTGAAATTAGAACTAAGTCACAACAAGAAGTTTGGAAGGACCTCAAACACGTGGAGGTTAAGGACCATCCTTCCTGCTAAAAGATGAAAGGGTCAACCAGGAAATTAAGGAAGAATTAAAAAGATTCATGGAAACTAATGAGAATGAAGATACAACCATTCAAAATCTTTGGGACGCAGCAAAAGCAGTCCTGACGGGGAAATACATCGCAATACAAGCATCGACTCAAAAACTGGAAAGAACTCAAATACAAAAGCTAACCTTACACATAAAGGAGCTAGAGAAAAAACAGCAAATGGACCCTACACCCAGCAGAAGAAGAGAGTCAATTAAAATTTGAGCAGAACTCAACGAAATCAAGACCAGAAGAACTGTGGAACAGATCAACAGAACCAGGATTTGGTTCTTTGAAAGAATTAATAAGATAGATAAACCATTAGCCAACCTTATTAAAAAGAAGAGAGAGAAGACTCAAATTAATAAAATCATGAAAGAGAAAGGAGAGATCACTACCAACACCAAGGAAATACAAACAATTTTAAAAACTTACTATGAACAGCTCTACGCCAATAAATTAGGCAATCTAGAAGCAATGGACGCATTCCTGGAAAGCCACAAACTACCAAAACTGGAGCAGGAAGAAATAGAAAACCTGAACAGGCCAATAACCAGGGAGGAAATTGAAGCAGTCATCAAAAACCTCCCAAGACACAAGAGTCCAGGGCCAGATGACTTCCAAGGGGAATTCTATCAAATATTTATAGAAGAAAACATACCTATTCTACTAAAGCTGTTTGGAAAGATAGAAAGAGATGGAGTACTTCCAAATTCATTCTATCAGACCAGCATCACCTTAATTCCAAAACCAGACTAAGACCCCACCAAAAAGGAGAATTATAGTCCAATATCCCTGATGAACATGGATGCAAAAATTCTCAACAAGATACTAGCCAATAGGATCCAACAACACATTAAGAAGATTATTCACCATGACCAAGTAGGATTTATCCCCGGGACAAAAGGCTGGTTCAACACCCGTAGAACAATCAATGTGGTTCATCATATCAGCAAGAGAAAAACCAAGAACCATATGACCCTCTCATTAGATGCAGAGAAAGCATTTGACAAAATAAAGCATCCATTCCTGATCAAAACCCTTCAGAGTGTTGGCATAGAGGGAACTTTCCTCGACATCTTAAAAGCCATCTACGAAACGCCCACAGCAAATATCATTCTCCATGGGGAAGCACTGGGAGCCTTTCCCCTAAGATCAGGAACAAGACAGGGATGTCCACTCTCACCACTGCTATTCAACATAGTACTGGAAGTCCTCGCCTCAGCAATCAGACAACAAAAAGACATTAAAGGCATTCAAATTGGCAAAGAAGAAGTGAAACTCTCCCTCTTCGCCGATGACATGATACTCTACATAGAAAACCCAAACGCCTCCACCCCAAGATTGCTAGATCTCATGCAGCATTTTGGTAGCGTGGCAGGATACAAAATCAATGCCCAGAAATCAATGGCATTTCTATACACTAACAATGAGACTGAAGAAAGAGAAATTAAGGAGTGAATCCCATTTACAATTGCACCCAAAAGCATTAAACTCAACACCAAAGAAGCAAACAATCCAATCATGAAATGGGCAAAAGACATGAAGAGAAATCTCACAGAGGAAGACATAGACATGGCCAACATGCACATGAGAAAATGCTCTGCATCACTTGCCATCAGGGAAATACAAATCAAAACCACAATGAGATACCACCTCACACCAGTGAGAATGGGGAAAATTAACAAGGCAGGAAACCACAAATGTTGGAGAGGATGCGGAGAAAAGGGAACCCTCTTACACTGTTGGTGGGAATGTGAACTGGTGCAGCCACTCTTGAAAACTGTGTGGAGGTTCCTCAAAGAGTTAAAAATAGACCTGCCCTACGACCCAGCAATTGCACTGTTGGGGATTTACCCCAAAGATTCAGACGCAATGAAAAGCCAGGACACCTGCACCCTGATGTTTCTAGCAGCAGTGTCCGCAATAGCCAAACTGTGGAAGGAGCCTCCATCGAGGTGTCGAAGGAAGGTGTCCATCGAAAGATGAATGGATAAAGAAGATGTGGTTTATGTATCCAATGGAATATTACTCAGGCATTAGAAATGACAAATACCCACCATTTGCTTCAATGTGGATGGAACTGGAGGGTATTAGACTGAGTGAAGTAAGTCAATCGGAGAAGGACAAACAGTGTATGTTCTCATTCATTTGGGGAATATAAATAATAGTGAAAGGGAATATAAAGGAAGGGAGAAGAAACGTGTGGGAAATATCAGAAAGGGAGACAGAACATAAAGACTCCTATCTCTGGGAAATGAACTAGGGGTGGTGGAAGGGGAGGAGAGCCGGGGGTGGGGTGAATGGGTGACGGGCACTGAGGGAGACACTTGACGGGATGAGCACTGGGTGTTATTCTGTATGTTGGTAAATTGAACACCAATAAAAATTAATTTATTAAAAAAAAAGAAAAAAAAGAAAAACATACAAACATGAGGTGAAAATGAGCTAAATTGCTCTATAGGCAGATTCAGAGTAAATTATAATGTGAATTCTGCAATTTCCAATAAAATACATTTTTAAAATATGAAAAAAATCAGAATTTTAATCTCTGTACAGTTATTCCATGTATTGGTTTGTTTGTTTGTTTATTTGGAATGATGCATCTGTAGCAGTGGTGGGGACATTGGTAAACTCTCTAAAGCCTTTTTAAAATGTAGTCTGAACTCAGCAGCACCGACAATTGCAAGTTTATTAGAAATGAAGAATTTCAGGCTTTTTCGCAACGGGTTTGCCGCCAGAACACAGGTGTCATGAAAACCACCGCTAAACATAAACCAAAATGGGAAAGGAGAGGACTCACATTAACATCGTCATCATTGGACACGTAGATTCGGGCAAATCTACCACTACTGGCCATCTAATCTACAAATGTGGTGGGATCGACAAAAGAACTATCGAGAAATTTGAGAAGGAGGCTGCTGAGATGGGAAAAGGCTCCTTCAAGTATGCCTGGGTCTTGGATAAACTGAAAGCTGAACGTGAACGTGGTATCACCATTGATATCTCCCTGTGGAAATTCGAGACCAGCAAGTATTATGTGACCATCATTGATGCCCCAGGACACAGACACTTTATCAAAAACATGATTACAGGCACATCTCAGGCTGACTGTGCTGTCCTGATTGTTGCTGCTGGTGTTGGTGAATTTGAAGCCGGTATCTCCAAGAATGGGCAGACCCGTGAGCATGCCCTTCTGGCTTACACACTGGGTGTAAAACAACTAATTGTTGGTGTTAACAAAACGGATTCCACTGAACCACCCTACAGCCAGAAGAGATACGAGGAAATCGTTAAGGAAGTCAGCACCTACATTAAGAAAATTGGCTACAACCCCGACACAGTAGCATTTGTGCCAATTTCTGGTTGGAATGGTGACAACATGCTGGAGCCAAGTGCTAACCTGCCTTGGTTCAAGGGATGGAAAGTCACCCGATAAGATGGGAATGCCAGCGGAACCACACTGCTTGAAGCCCTGGATTGCATTCTGCCACCAACTCGTCCAACTGATAAGCCCTTGCGTCTGCCTCTCCAAGACGTCTACCAAATTGGTGGTATTGGTACTGTCCCAGTGGGTCGAGTGGAGACTGGTGTTCTTAAGCCTGGTATGGTGGTCACCTTTGCTCCAGTCAATGTTACAACTGAAGTAAAGTCTGTTGAAATGCACCATGAAGCTTTGAGTGAGGCTCTTCCTGGGGACAATGTGGGCTTCAATGTCAAGAACGTATGTGTCAAAGATGTTCATCATGGCAACGTGGCTGGTGACAGCAAAAATGACCCACCAATGGAAGCAGCTGGCTTCACAGCTCAGGTGATTATTCTGAACCATCCAGGCCAAATCAGTGCTGGATATGCACCTGTGCTGGATTGTCAGCTCACCTTGCTTGCAAGTTTGCTGAGCTGAAGGAAAAAATAGATCGTCGTTCTGGAAAGAAGCTGGAAGATGGTCCCAAGTTCTTGAAATCTGGGGATGCTGCCATTGTTGATATGGTTCCTGGAAAACCTATGTGTGTTGAGAGCTTCTCTGACTATCCTCCTCTGGGTCGTTTTGCTGTTCATGACATGACACAGACGGTTGCTGTGGGTGTCATCAAAGCAGTGGACAAGAAGGCAGCTGGAGCTGGCAAAGTCACCAAGTCTGCCCAGAAAGCTCAGAAGGCTAAATGAATATTATCCCCAATACCTGCCACCCCAGTCTTAATCAGTGGTGGAAGAACGGTCTCAGAACTGTTTTTGTCAATTGGCCATTTAAGTTTAATAGTAAAAGACTGGTTAATGATAACAATGCATCGTAAAACCTTCAGAAGGAAAGGAGAATGTTTTGTGGACCATTTTTTTTTTTTTGTGCGTGTGGCAGTTTTAAGTTATTAGTTTTTAAAATCAGTACTTTTTAATGGAAACAACTTGACCAAAAATCTGTCACAGAATTTTGAGACCCATTAAAAGAAAAGTTTAATGAAAAAAAAAAAAAGAATTTCAGACCCACTCCCATTATCATTTTCCCAGTATCTGCAGATCACTTAAATGAACAGTTAACTATAAGAAGCATTACTCTGAGGGTCTTAGTCTGGCCATAGTTGATGTTACTCTGAAATAGGGGAGAAACAAATAAACTAGCAAGTAGAGTTGAATTGATAGATCTTGGAGACAATTTTATTTAGAAATGAAGTAGAGGCAATTGTCATGATTTTATTTTTTTTCAATGGGAACAATTGATAAAAGTGACAGTGTATTTTTGAAAATAATAATAATCACAAAGAACAAAAATAGATAAACTTCGAGGGACAAAATACTCCTGTGAAGATATAATCCAGATATTTTAAAGCTGTTTCTGTAATGATAGCTGGATTCAAGATGTAAATTCCATGTAAAGATGAAGCTTCAGATTGTTGCCATTGTGACGCCCACTGATAATTTCCTGTTTTCTACCTGTCCTGAAGTATCTTACCAAATCCTTCCATTTGTGAGAACATCTTATTATTTTTGGGGAAAATGGAGTCAATATCTTCTGATTAAACATTCTCCAAACAGATGACACTCTGTGCTGAAATTATCAGTGTTAAACTAATCTTATTTTTCCTGAAACACCAGCTGTACCTCAGGCCTACTTCGAAGTTGGCATCCCATCAATGAAGAGGCTGGGTCTTCTCAACTCAAAATGATCTAGGTATCATATTCCTCTTACCAGAGAAGATAACTTTAATGGTTTTAGAACAAAGAGCTACATATACTATTTTTAATTTCTTTTTTTAACACATACAAATGTTTCTATGTGTTTCCATTTTATAAGAGTTTATTTCCTTATTGGCTCACATTAACTAAACACTAATTTATCAAGTCTTTACAGATCCCATCATTTAGCAGACAAGGTTGGCATTAGAGATACAGAGAGAAGAAATCAATAGTATGTGTCTCTGTCAGACTTGTGACAGATAAAATGTCATTGATTTTATTTAAATATGATGGCTCTGAGAAAGGTTCACAAGCTACTATTTGTGTATATCTAACATCTCTGGGGAAACAGAAATAGTTTTAAAGTATTTTAATATAGATCATAGTCCATGGCTTGTGTTTTCTTATTTTCCTCAGTATTTTTCTGCCTCACGTTACCTTTTTTATTTTTATTTTTTTCCTGGCATAGAAATATAGTAGAGACTCAATAAACACTTCCTGAGTAACTGAAAACCAAATCATGTCCATATGCTCTATTAAGAATAGAAAAATAAAATTAATAAGATTATCTATTTGAGAATCATTATTTGTAAAATTAAAAGCATGTTCTTAAAAATGATCTTTATTTGCTGTATTACGTATTTAATAAAAAACAGTGACTCAAGAAGGATCATTTACTATCTTAAACTTAGAATCTTGAAATAACCAATAAACAGTTGCATGAAAATGTGCTGTTTTATTTCAAGTCGACAACTCACCTCAATCTTACACCTGGTAGCGATTTCTTTTGTACCTAGTTTTTTAGCACTGCATTTTCTTTTTTTAAATTAAATCTTCCTTACTTTAAATTCATCAAACTGAGTCTCAAGTGGTTTTGAATAAAGAGAGGTTGATCACAGACATCTGAACAAAAACACAACCTTCTCTAAAAGCTACTCAGAGAGGAGAATTGAACACAAACACTACCTTTGCGAAAAGCTACACTCTGCCTTTAGGTAGAGAAAGTTTAAAGTAGCCTAAGTGTCCTGATTCAGGAATTACTCTCTGTACAGATAAATTCAAACTGAGTATCCTTTACTTCCATGGTATTCCTGGGAATCCTCATCTTCCTTCTTCCTCCACTCTACAGCACATCCTACTTGCCACCTCAAATATTCTCACCAAATCGATGCCGCATCAAAATCTGGACTACCAGGAGCTATAACTAAAGGAGTAAGATCCTCCATGGTTGAAATGAGGTGATGGGGAATAACCAAAGGCACGACGGACCTGATCCTTTTTCACCTCATCCATGTGAGACCTTCCATTCATGGCCTAGTTTGGGGCTTTCTCTTTTGCCACTCTGAGTTTGTCAGTGACACTGAATGGGCAGTGTGGATTAAAAAGAAGCACACTGTTCAAGCCATTGCTCAACCAAATGAACCAGAAACCTGTTTCTCAAACCAGAAAATGTAGGAAATTGAGTAGAAAGGTTGATGCGGAGCCCAGTTTAAAAATATAATTGTGAATGCCAAATACTTAGCTTAATTTTAATTTATTACTGTTTGGTTTGGAGCCCACGCCACTCCGGGATATTTTAGGTGAATGGGTATTCTGACAATGGGGAATTTTTTTTTTTTTTTATGATAGGCACACAGTGAGAGAGAGAGAGAGAGGCAGAGACACAGGCAGAGGGAGAAGCAGGCTCCATGCACCGGGAGCCCGATGTGGGATTCGATCCCGGGTCTCCAGGATCGCGCCCCGGGCCAAAGGCAGGCGCCAAACCGCTGCGCCACCCAGGGATCCCCTGACAATGGGGAATTAAGCAAAGTAATAGCTCTGACAGTTACAGTGAAGCATACTACTCCCCCCCCCCAATTTATATTTTGTAACTTCCCTTAAAGGGATACCTTACTGAAATTTAGTAGGATCCCCAAGGATAACTGAAATTTGAGCTTCAGTACAGATAAAGGCCATGAAATGTTTCAATTGGTGTATGTGAGCAGATGTTAAAATTAATTCAGTACCTGTGTTGTAATGGCATAAAATTTAATTAGCACTCTTTTATCTGTTTGTTGTAGAAATTCTTTCAGTAAATTTGAATTTCCAGTGAAGTTTGGATCTCCAATTTAGTAAACTGCGGACCTTTGGTTTGGTTTTTGGGTTTATGTTTTGTTTTGTAGTTTCTGGATATACTTTGAGGGAATCCAGAATCTATACCCTGCTCACATAAGTTTCTTCCTCCAGAAAGTAACAAATCAGTGTCATAGAGTTAGAGGCTCTTCCATGGCAATATTAACTTTATTGGGTTTAAGAACCCTCGACTGAGATTGGTTTGGAATAGCCCCTTAGCTGTGTCATGAGGGCACTATGGGTATTATTACCTATATTCCAGACTATATGGATTTTTTTTTGCAACACAGACAAAGGCACTTTTAAAAGTTACAGTGTGTTATTTGTTTTAGGAGTGTGGTCTTCAGTATGCTACACAGTAACTACTCTTGCTCCCCATCAGCAACCACTGATGGGTCCACATTCATTTACAGTCTTTCTTTTAAGCGCATCCTATAATGGCAACCAGTGCCAGGTTGAGACGCACAATCCATGGTCCCAGGATGAAAGTCATTCCTTTGAGTTAGAGGCAGTTACGGCTTATGTTAGAATTAAGACAGAGGATTGTGCCTGAGACACCAGGATAGTTCCCAGACAACACACGTGAACTACAGCCGTGTTAAGGAGGCCCCTAATTGCATACTCCTGTCCTTAATTGTCAATTAACAGAACCTGCCCGTGTTGGTCAGCTGAATCTGTCAGGGAGATGCTGCAGTGCTCGGCCAATGTAGCACGATGCGACACAGTTCAAAGCACAAACCGTCCTTCAGCAGCTCACGTGAAAGCCTGCCAGTAGGCAGCAGAACCAAGTTACCAAAAAAGGCATTAGAAGAATGAATCGGCCGCCGCCAGAGCCTGTGGTAGTGGTCCCTCGCCAGCCTCCATACAGAGCCAGTTTCACTCACCCCGTGGGAGTGGGATGTACCCCCACACTGGTGCCACCTCAACTTTGGGTAGGATATTAAGCCCGATTATGCCACATTCAATTCAAGTAGTTTTTTATTTTTTTATTTTCCTCACAGTCTTCACCACATCCAACTTATTATTCCCATGGTACTACTGTAGCTGGGGGTGCTTATGGTGACCCCACACAGGAGTTTCTACCTTCTAATCTCTGTTTAAAGAACATGTGCACCTGCTTCATCCTCTTCCCAAATGAGAAATGCATATGAGCTGTTCACACAGATAAACCTCTTGGTGCATTTAAAAAAGTAAAGGTGGAAAAAAGAAAAGAGAAGAAAAGAAAAGAGAAGAAAAGGTGTTTGAGTTTCCCTCTGAAGAAATGAAAAGGAAAAAAGAAAACGAAGGAGAAGGGTTTGGTGCGCCGTCCCCTCCCCTCCCCCAATGCCCAAATCAGTACCTGCTGTGAAGGCCTTTGTAGCCTCTGACGTCCTGGAATCAGGATCCACCGCAGGACGTCGAGCTTGGGCAGAGGACTCAGGGGCGACACCCCAGCCGCACCCTCAGCGCTCCGCGGTGGGCATCCGCGTGACCTCATTGCGCACGGCGTACCGGACGTCAGGCGCACGTCACACACGCACGTCACGCACGCTGGCCGCACGCAGCGCCCCTCCTCGGCGGTGTCCTAGACGTGAGCCGCAGCCTGTCCTGGGTCTCATCGACACAGGAGACCCTCCTGGCGGTCCGGGGGAGAGCGCCCGGGTCTGGGCCATGGGCCGAAGACGCCAGATCTGGCGGGTCCTCGCAGCGTGTGTGTTCTCCTCAGGGAGGCCGCGCTGCTTGCGTGGGGAGGCCTGGGCAGGCAGAGCACATGCACCTGCCGGCCGGCTCCATGGCACAGGATGACGGGGCGGGTCCTGGATGTGGGGAGCCTCCTCCAGGGCTTCCAGCCAGATCTCCAGGTGCACCTCCCTGCCGTGACAGGACCGGCTCCCTCCATTGTCCAGGGATGTGCTGCACTGTGGGGTGACTGGGCCCCTAGTCAGACCCTCGACCAGTTGGGGCTGCCTGCCCAGATGCTTGGCCTCCACGACACGTTGGACAACTGACTCCCCGTGGAGCTTCCTCAGCTGGGGATGGGAGTGCTCCAAGGCGGCCGTCTTCATCGGGAACTAGTCAGCTCCCTCCAGGCCTACTACGTTTCTGCAAGGTACGTTCTCAAAGGATCATCATAAGGATGATTCCTGGGCTTGCTTCAGGGGCAGGTTCTCTTCCTTGGCAGGAGTGCGGTCAGGAGTCTGCATCATGATCATTTCATGATATATACAAATATTGAATCATTATGTGTGCACCTGAAAGCAACACGACGTTACATGTCATGGATACCTAAACAAAATGATTTTTTACAAACAAACAAAAAAAACCCCACAAAACAGAGAGAGAGGATACAGAAAGGTTTATTACTTACATAATGAAGCCTTCTTAAAAAAAAAAAAAAAAACGGTTATCTCACGAGCAGATGCAAAAGCAGAGCCTGGAGATAACAGATAAAAGAGACCACTTAGGCTTTTCCTGAAATTAGGGGATCTGCTTGAGTGAATGTTCCCATGAATGGGCCTGGGATTTGCATGGTTGGAACTTCCTACTCGTGCCAAAGGAGGGAGCACCCAGCCTTTCTTATCAGCTGAGCCAGTTGTGGGGCAGAAGACACAGGGCTTGAAAACTTTCAGCAGTTAAATGTCAAAGATGAAGTCAGAGTTTGTTAAGATGCCAGAAGAGAATGGCACTTAAGGGCCTTTGCAACCACTGCTTTCTCTCCGATGAATCATCTTTGATCCAGTGTAACAAAATGTGGGTGGTTTCTTGTATTCTGTACTTATGGTGTAAGCTGACGGGACCTTGTTTTAAGTACTTAACATTCTAAATTCAGAGACCCACCAGAAATTGGAATTGTTGAGAGGTGCCGGTTAGAGAAAGGACACACGTTAACCCTGCTCATTCATCCCTACCAATTACTATAGAATGAACATTGGAAAAAAATACTATGGTTGACATGTTGGAGAGATTCCTGTTCATGGAAAGCCTCCCCACTTTGGAGACATGGAAGGGGGCTCTATGAATTTTATTTTGAAAGTTTGGTAAAGGCTTCAAGAAGAGGAAACAGTTTTCATTCTTTGTTTATACATGTGCTTGGAACAAGGATTGCTGAAATTCTCCTGTGCTAAATGAACAGAAGGAAGGAGAATTGGAAAGAGAAAAGAAAGAGAGGGGGGAGAGAATGTGTGTATGTGTGCGTATGGGTAAGCTGCAGACACGAGAAGGAGCAGAAACACCTTCTCCAAGTATACAGGGGAAGCATTCTGCAGGGTCCCACGGGACCTCGAAGGGCAAATACAATTGGGGGATATAGCCTTGCCATTACACGTACAGATTTGAGGAATGAAGGGACAAAAGGGACATTAAACATTAAAGGAATTCATCAGCTAAGGGTCAGCTGAGAGATGGGGCCAAACGCACAAATGTAAAAATGCCTAGGGGAGCTGCACACAAATACTTTGTCATGGTTTGTTGGAGCTCATAGACAATGAATATAATAATTATATCAAGCAAAGAAAACACTACAATCCCACGCTAGTGAGTAAGAAAATATTGGAGTTCCCTTTCTTAACTCATGCCTCAGTACACAAAAGGAGGGAAGGGAAGTTTGGGAAAGACAGACCATAATTTTCCCTGCAACTCCATCTTTCATTAGCTCAAGGTAAGACTAATCTGTGCTACACAGTTGGGAAGGTGAGAGAGGAAATGTTACTGTTGAGTTTGAGAGTAAACTTTTAAATTGTAGCAAGTCAGCCTTAAATGGGAAAGTGAGGTCCTTCCAGAAACCAAGGGAGATCAGAGAAGCTTTTGAATCTGGTTTCTCATTTTGTTTTGTTTTGTTTTAATGAACCTTTAGCAGGAAATTTTATCAACATAGTACCACATGAAGATAGTTACTAAAAAATAGAACTTCAAGAAATTATTCCAGATACAGTCACATAACTGAATCATTCTGGAGCTTTCGACCTCAGTATAGGTGTTCTATCCCTGTGGGGCTACCTCTGACCATCATTGGTATGTGTTTTGTACCCTTCATTGTGGATGGTTGAGAAAGTACAGTAAACAAGTGGAATTTGAAGGTCACTGTCCTCTGTTGTGTATGTGTGTGCATGTCATTCACATACAGAATTATCCAAATATGTTTATTATGGGAAATATGATCACCCTCCACCATGGGGTGGTTTATACTAAGAATAGTAGGCTATAGAATAAAAATTAAGAACATCAATATTTGTTAAAGAACTGTTCACACAGAAGTGAGAGGAAGCACATTTAAAAGTTGCAGGTGTGACCAGAATAACATGGAGACAAACTCAGAGGAGAAAGGGAAGAGTAAAGAGTGTAAAACCTACCAAAAAAGATTACCCTAAGATAAATACTAAGATGTTGCACTGATGGTAGCATTTCAGATATCCGAGTGTCTTAAGCTATTTCTGTGACATTTATGGAGAAGGAGTTTGAATAATAAATGGCTGTGGAGAAAAGTTGTTGAACACTAGCCATAGGAAAGTGGAAATCCCTATATATATATATATCCTTTGCAATTGTCTTATAAACATTAACAGAAAACTAAACAAGTGGAAAATATTTCATCTACCTAATTTTAAAAAGTATCTCAGCCGGAAAAATGTAAAAAAATGGCTATCTATATAAAAGATAGTTCCTACCTGTTTTGCAATTTATGACATCATTTCATTATGACAACTGTGAGAGCAATAATGCAATGCTATCGGAGCCATTTTCCAGATTTGGGACCTGGGTGACTGACTGTACAACCTATGGAAGACATTTTTCTAGATCTTAGTTTATGAATTTAGTCAATTTTGACTAAAGCTCTAGACTTTACATTTTTATTTTACTCACATGTCCACAAGTAATTTCTATTCACACTCAGTGTAGGAAAAATAAACCACCTGTGTTTCCAACCCTGTTGTCCCACGTAAAAGCTGTGTAACTTTGGACAATTGACATATGCTCTTAGTGTCTCAGTTTCCTTGTTAAGTAAGTCAAAGTAATAATAATAGTCACTCTATAATGTAATGAGGACAAATAAAATATTATATACAAAAACTTTCACAGAGTGGTAAAAGGTGATTGCTTAGTAAATGCTGTCTATTATTATAATTGCTTGTAATTCTAAAATGGCCTATGTTACATTTGTGTAAATGTATGTCTATATGAGTTTATATGTGATAGGCATATAGTGTATAAAGAGAGATAAATATACTCTCTCTCTCTCTCTGTGTGACTATCATAAATAAATAAAAATTAAAAAAAAGAGAGATAAATATATCTATAGTCCTTTTTTAGAGTGTATGAGCATACATTTCTTTTAAAATATTTAACAACTTTGAACTTTATAAAATCATTTCCACAAAATCCATATGCGTAGATATGAAACTTAAAACATAGAATTTCTAGCTCTCGAGGATTCCCACAAGAGGGGGAAAATATTCTTTTCATGACTGGAAAAATAGAAGCACTTTTAGACAAACATGTGCTTCAGACTATAATCCACTTTCCTTTCCTACCATGGCACTGACAGCATTATGAACCAGAAAATTGTTTGAGCAGCCACAGATAAGGAATTACAAATCTGGAGGTTCAAGAGTTGTATAAAGCAGATGTAAGGTTAATTTGCATGGTTTAGTTCCCTCCCAGATTTTTTCAATATATTTCAATGGCTTAAAACTCTGAAAAACTGATAGGAAATAAAAAGGTTTCTATAGGCTCTCTGATTTCTTGCTGACTCAGCTGTCTGAAGGCAAAGCCAGTTACTATGGCTTGCATTTTCTTGTGCAGAAACCAGAACATACTCATAGTTAAATAGAGTCATTAAATATTTAGGGGAGGGAGAAAAGTTTTATGAATTGAGATGATGACAGCAAAAAACTATGTATGGGTATTTTCCTCTTAAACAACAAGAAAACACTTTTCTGAGAGTAGCTTGAAAATCTCAAGCATGAAATATGATTTGATTTAATATCCATTTAATGATTTTTTTATTTTTTTATTTTATTTTTTTAATTTTTTTTAATTTTTATTTATTTATGATAGTCACAGAGAGAGAGAGAGAGAGAGAGAGAGGCAGAGACACAGGCAGAGGGAGAAGCAGGCTCCATGCACCGGGAGCCTGATGTGGGATACGATCCCAGGTCTCCAGGATCGCACCCTGGGCCAAAGGCAGGCACCAAACCACTGTGCCACCCAGGGATCCCCATTTAATAATTTTTTTAAATGTTGATTTTTTGGTTGGCATGTAAGAAGAAATATCCTCTGATATAAAGCTAAATTTTATCCTTGGGGTAATAAAAAAAACCAATATGGTCTTCTGAACAAAGAACTAGCTGAAGAATTGGGATTCTATTTTTGGCCTCACCAGTGACTTACTTGCTCAGTGACCTCGGACATATCCCTTAAATGGCTTTGTGCCTCAAGGTTCCCAGCTGTAATATAGAGATTATAATGCCTGCACCTACTTCATGGGACTGTAGAACTATTTCAGTTGAGTTTGTTTAAAACCCCAAAGGTTTTTGAAACTATCAGAAATAACAGTTAAATTCAAACAACGTTGTATTTTATTAATTTCTTTTTACTGTTTGATTTGGCTTTCTTGTAGTCTTATATAATCCTTTTCTTACTAAAATAAGTCACTAGGATGAAATTAATAGGTAAAGATTTTCATGGGATATTAAGGAACAATTTTAACAGTGAAGGGAATTTAAGAATATACTTCTGAGATCCACTGATATAACTTCTACTCCTTGGCATATTTAACTCATGATTCAAAAGAGAATTGTAATATGATCATGTAACTTAGAACTTCTCACTAAATCTATAATTGGCAATTTTCTTTTTTTAATATTTTATTTATTCATGAGAGACACACAGAGAGAGAGAGAGAGAGGCAGAGACACAGGCAGAGGGAGAAGAAGGCTCCCTGCAGGGAGCCCAATGTGGGACTCGATCCCGGGACTCCAGGATCACACCCTGGGCCAAAGGCAGGTGCTAAACTGCTGAGCCACCCAGGGATCCCCTCAATCAAGATTTTCTCATACTGTCTGTATAAATGCACTGATAATGCACCTTCATCTCTCCAAATCCAGAAGACCTATTAAAGCCCTGTTCAAATGCCATGTCCTTCTAGATTCCTTCCCTCTTTGTAACACTATGTGTCATCCAATAAGGAGTTCTGAATAGTAGGAGGACTTGAGTAAGAGAGATAGCTCATTTTTTATATTTCTGACGTTTCATGATTTCTTACAATTATAAATACATTTGCATACAAATATATATGTATACATTTATTATTTATTCAAAATTATTCTTGAAAAGAACTTTGAAAGTTCTTCTCGAACTCCAAACTAGAACTCACTACTCCAACCACAGAAATATCTTATTTGCTCTGTTCTCACAACACTTCTTAGAGTCTTAGACTTTTGCATTTTTACGAAACCTTAGAATCAAGGTACGGTCAACATTTCTCACGTGTAAGTGAAATAGTCTCAACTTAATAATCCTTCCTCCCCTTATCCCTTAGTCTATTTGGTGTCATACTTTGGTTTTTATTCTTTGTTTTGTTTTTACATATTTAAGCTTCTTTCGGTCTCCAATATCATGCTGAAGTGCTGTCTAGTCTTCCTATGTGCAAAAGTGTACAATGTGTCTTACAAAGAAAATACATGTGGTAAGCTCCATTCAGACAAGAGTGATAGTGCTATTTGCCATTAATTCAAAGTTAATCAATCAACAATATATATTAATATTAAAGAAAGTATTTTTAAACAGAAACATAAAACAAAGTTATATATTGATCAGTTGATAAAGATGTTGTGATCAGTTCTCAAGAATATATCCCTGCATTATCCTTAGGAAAAGTGGTTCTGTATTTGCTATTTTGGCATGTGTGGTCACTTTATAGAACATAACTACCCACCAATAATAAGAAATGGCTGTACCTATTTTGTTTGTGTACAAACACTGCCTTCGGCAATATTTTAAAATCTCCCTTCTAACTCCACAGTAGTACCTGTCTTGTGCACATTTCCAATTTTATGGTCATTTCAATTATAAACAAAAATTTGGCCAACTTTAAAGCTTCAGTTTCATTTTCATTTTAATGCTTGCCTCCTTCTTTCCCACAAAACTAGCCAGATAGCTATCCCAAGAATGAAACTGAGGCATACATCTTTTACTTTTTGTTATCTTGATATTCTGAGCCCCCTTCTGTTCCAAAATGGAATAGGACATGTAGTTACTCATATGAATATTGCTGTAGTTTTCTTTTCTTCACCCTGCTGCTCTTGTTAAGACTAACTGGTCATTGATACTGTTTCTGTGCAGCATCCAGATGCTGGCTCTCTTTTCACATCCAATATTGCACTCTGCACTCTGCATGTGATTATATCATTGTACTCCAAAACAAATAGCCACATGTCTTTCTTCCTCAAATCATGTCATTCTTTAGATCTGGTATATGTGATATTCTATTATTTCTTCTTTTAATAGCTACCGTAGTAATCATTAATGCTATTGTAGATTTTTGCTTTCCCTCTTTTTGAGAAAATGATAGTATTATTCTTCGCCACTCCTCACATTATATAAAGTCATGTGCTTCTTAGAATAGAAACCTCTAAGAAGTAGGACATAGTTTGCAATGTCCCCTTTCACTACCACAGCAATCTACATCACTGCAGACAGTAGAGTCGTCACCAAATTACATTCTTGATGGAGTATAATGTTGAGACAAACCTCCCAGTCCATAGTATCAAAAGTAAAGTGCTGCCTTAAAAAATAAAGTATGTGGCATTGGCTTATAAATTCTCCAGATTATAAAAGACAACTTTAATCAGAAGTTAAAGACTGCATTGGTGAAATATTTGATAAAATTGTTTTTTTGAAGTAATTTACAAGGAAGACTGGATAACTAAGAAATGTTTAGATCTAAAGATTGGCATTGGTAGTATGTTTCAGTTTGGGGTGATTTCTTTAAGAAACACATTTAAAAAAAAAGAGGCAAACTGAAAAAAAGTGGCCAGTTTGCAGGTAGGAATAAAAGATAAAATAGAGATTTCAGAAATTCAGTGATTTCAAATGTTGAAAAAATTTACCGAATTAAGACCCCAATACAAAGAGATAACATTGAGAAAACATTTTGACTCAGAAAGGCAGATCAATGTTCAGCCTTGGTAATTTTGGTCTAGCAACGACGATGTGATTTAGCTGAATGTGAAGTTTGTAAAAGATAACACATGATTGGCTCCTCCAAGTCAATAAGAGCTGGCTCTAGCATCCCCCCCTGTCTCTCATCTTCCAATAAGCTATCTTTGGCTTTCTCTAATAGTCATAGAAGGAGTTCCAGAAAATAGGCAGAGGTATTCAGTAACGCTTGAGGCCTAAATGCATAACTGATCCACTGTGATTTCCCTTATATTTTATTGCGCAGAGCACATCACAAGGATGTGAAAAATCATGAATGTGGAAAATGATTCCAAATCATAAATATGGAAAGTGATTCCAAACCATGATACGAGTTTCCATAAAGTCCTATTACAATGCATACACATTTGCTAAATCTAATAAATGTTACTTAAGGCTACTAATAAGAGAGAGAATTAAGAAAGAAATATTAAATGGTAATAGTTCTAGTTTTTATTTTTTTGTGATACTTCAATTACAACAATATATATTCCATCTAAGCTGTGAAAGATGAAAAAATTTACAAAATTTCATTTTACCCATTAATCATCTGCCAACCATTAAACTTAGTCTTGTAAAAGTTGTTACATTTTTAGTTTTAAAGACTGTTTTTAGATAGATTTGCTTTGGTAACAAATAACCCCCAAACTTCAGTGGCATAAAACATTACTTTTAGTAATTTTAAGTACATTTACTTTTAATCAGGAGCTATATGTGTATATGCTTTATATGCCTTTCCATTATGGACTGTGATTAAAGGAACAATCTCTGCTTGGGACATCTCTATTGGCAAAAAGACAAAGCAAGATAGCTGGTAGAAACTTAGAGTTATCTTTTCTACTCAGGTGGGTTAAGTCATATCTGCCTGCTCCCGATTAAATTGCCAGCTTGTTATTGAAAATAGTAACAGTGACAATAATACAATAAAAATGAACTTATTTCCTTAAACTAAAATATTATGGTGAATTTATATCAGATAGTCATAATAAGTAAGTATTTTAAGGAAGAGTAAGAGTGATAAGCTTATAGCAGACAATGGCTCATAGAAATCCTGAAATATTTCTGGAAAACATAAGGGAGGGACTCAATATTGGGGTAGGGCATTTTTTCCTCCTTAGAAATAGCTCTCAGATCTTCTCTTCTTTATCCTTGTCTCCACTCTCTGGAAAGTCCTTCTTTTTGTACAGTAACCCTAGACGCATCTTAAAAGGGCAACAGAAAGCAAGGACCCCGAGTTTACATCTACATAAACCTAAAACTCTTCATACATTTTTCAAACACCATGACACTATATAATCTCACATTACCTAAACTTCATCACTAGGAAATAAGGATTCCATTAATTTGCTATTCTAATTTGTGAAAGAAACATATTCCAACAGGTCTGCAACTGAAGTTCCAAATTCAGCTGCAACCTTATGCATCTAAAGACTAAGGGGATTTTTATTAGTTTCTTAGGGCCACTGTAACAAACTACTAAAAATTGGGTAGCTTAAAACAACAAAAATTTATTTTCTCCTAATTCAGAAGATTGGAAGTTCAAATTAAAGTGTTGACAAGATTGGTGGTGACTGGAGGTTCTCTCCTTGTTCCTGGTGGTTGCTGGCCATTCTTGAAATTACTTGACTTGTCGATAGATCACTCCACTCTCTGCCTTTGTCTTTACATGGTGCTCTCCTTTTGGATCTGTTTCTAAATCTCTTTCTTCTTATGAGAACACCAGTCATATTGGATTTAAGCTCCACCTTAATCCACTATGTTTTCATCTTAACTTGATTGTATCTACAAAGACACCACTTTCAAATAAAGTCACCTGCATGGGTTCTGAGTGGATATATATTTTGGGAGATTACTATTCAAGCCAGTATAGGAGGCTCAACCAAATCTATGCAGGATAAACTCAAAGACCCATATCAAGACCCATTTTAATCAAACTGCCAAAAGCCAAAACCAGAGAATCTTGTAGGTAACAAAAGAGAAATGACTTATCACATATAAGGGATCTTCACTAAAATTATAAGCAGATTTCTCACCAGAAATTTTGGAGGCCATAAAAAACTGAGCTGATATATTCCAAGTTCTAAAGGAAGAAAAAGTATATCCAAGAATAATATATCCAGCAAAATTGTACTTCAAAAATGTCATAAATTAGGATTTTTGTCTTATAAAAATCTGAGGGAATTTGTTACCAGTACACATGCTCTGCAAGAAATACTAGAGTCTTGAATGTCAAAAGGAAAATATAATAGATGGTAACTGAAAGATGTATGAAGAAACAAGGATTTCAGGAAACATAAATATATAAGCAATTACAAAAGCTATTACTACTGTAACAATAGTTGGTAACTTTACTTTCTGTTTTTTATATGATTAAGAAATGAAAACTTTTTAAAATACAATTATTAGTCTAAAAGTATCATTGGAAGTTTGGTTTGTAATTCCACATTTTGTTTGCTACATAATTTAAAAAACTGGTGAATTCCAAAAAATATCAACTTACGGTTTTGGATATACAGCATATAAAGATGTAATTTTGTGACATCAGCACCTGAAAGGAATAGGGATAGAGCTATAAAGGAGCAGAGCTTTCATATAGTATTGACAAATTCAAATTAGCATATTATTATAGTTTCAGGTATAATTTTAAATATAATCCTCATAGTATTCACAAATAAAATAGCTTTAGAATACACACAAAAGGGGGTTAGACAGGACTTTAAATGTTTCACTAAAAGAATCAACTAAACCTGAAAGAATATGGTAATGCAAGAAATGAGGGACAAAAAAGGTATAAGACATATTTGATGTAAATCAAATAGCAAAATGACAGAAGTCTTTATCAGTAATTACATTAAATATAAATTGATTAAATTCTCCAATCCAAACATAGAGAATGGCTGAATGGGTTAAAACATGGTTAAACTATCTGCTGTCTATAAGAGACTCACTTTAGATCCAAGACACGAATGTGTGGAAAGTGAAAAGATGGAAAAAACCCTTGCAAATAGTAACCAAAAGAGGAGAGGGTGGCTATAGTAACACTAGAAAAAATAAGCTTTAAATCAAATGTAATAAAAGTTAAGGGACATTATATATTAATGTTCATACATCATGATACAAAATTATAAACATTTATATACCTAATAACAATCAAAATATATAAACCAAGGTTGTCTTCCCTTGGTAATCTAATCTTTCTTCTTGGAAGAAACCTTAGAGAAATAGTTTTGCAATAATAGTTTGATGCTTTAATACTTCACTCTCAATGATGATTAGAAAAATCAGGAGAGATTTCTCTGGAGAGGGAAGAAGGAAATAGAGGCCTTCAACCACACAACTAAACCAGTTACATCTAACAAACATATATATAGAGTTCTCTACCCAACAACAATCATTCTTTTCAAGTGTACATGGGATATTTTCCAGGAAATTGGAACCCTTGTGCACTGTTGATCAGAATGCAAATTTGCACAGCCATTGTAGATAAACAGGGAGGTGTGTGTGTGTGTGTGTTTGTGTGTATGTGTGTGTGTTTTAAGATTTTATTTATTCATGACAGACACAGAGAGAGAGAGAGTGAGAGAGAGAGAGAGGCAGAGACACAGGCAGAGGGAGACGCAGGCTCCATGCAGGGAGCCCGATGCAGGACTAGATCCCAGGACTCCGAGATCTTGCCCTGGACCGAAGGCAGGCACTAAACCACTGAGCCACCCAGGGATCCCCTCAAGATGGTCAATTTTAATATATCATGTATATTTTACCACAATCTTAAAAACTGGAAAAAATGCTTATTTACCGTTAAAGCAAAAATAATAACAATGTGGTGTGGAGTTTATAACATATGGGGAAATAAATGTATGACAACAATAACAAATGGCCATGAGGATAGAAATGGAAGTATACTATTATAAGGTTCTCACACTTTACATGAAATGGTTTAATATTCCTTGAAGTGTTGAAAAGTTAAACGTATTACCATCAACCTGCAATCACTAAAATAAGTATTTATAGTTAATTGGTGAACAAAAGTGATATGTGAATTCATAAAAATATCCAATTAATATAAATTAAAGAGAAGAAAAAGGCAACAAAGAACACATGGAAAAATGGAAACAAAAGTACTAAGATTTAAACCTTGAATGGTTAAACATAACACTACTGTATTATCTGAGACATGTACCTGAGAGGAAAAAAAAAGGCAATACCTATACAAAGATTTATATGCAAATTGTTCGTAGTTTTATTCATAATATTCATAATATTATTATTCATAATATCTTAAAACTGAGGGGCACTTGGGTGGCTCAGTGGTTGAGCATCTGCCTTTGGGTGAGGTCGTGATCCTGGGTTCTTGGGATCAAGTCCCACATCAGGGTCCCCCCAGGGAATCTGCTTCTCCCTCTGCTCATGTCTCTGCCTCTCTCTCTCTCTCTCTCTTTCTGTGTCTCTCATGAATAAATAAAATCATAAAAAAATAAGACACACACAAAAAAGCATATACTATAGGATCTAACTAAAGAAAATTTTAGAAAATTCAAACCAATAAAAGATGTCAGAAATAAAATCAGTTATTGCCTAGGAAAGGTTGGGGGTAGTTGGTTAGGAACTGTGATTACCAAGGGAAGACACAAATTTTTGTAGGTTATGGAGATGGGTTCAATATCCTGATTGTATTAATTGTTTCACAGGTTTATATATTGTCACAACTTACCAAATTCTAACTATAAATTAGACTTTATTGTAGTTAATTACATCTCAAAAAATAAAACTAGCATAAAGGCTAAAACAGAGACATTAGCAATCCCATTTTAAACAACAAATATAAAGATTATAAGATAAACAAATATAAAGATTTTAATATAAGACATAGTTTACATATGTTTTCTCTAACTAGAATTCCTATATGCAAAATTCCAGAGAAGCTGTGTTAAAAGACACTGTGTTAAGAAGTAATGTCTAAAAATTTGTCAGTCTGTACCATCTGTACCCATTGTATAAACATCTTTCTGTTAGATAACTTGAAGATTTATTATGGAAGCAGCAAATATAGTGCATGTTCACCAAAAATGTATCACATACTGTAGGAGAAGACACAGGCCATTGTATATCAACTAATTGGTCATGGAAAAACTATATATATTAAAAACAAAAAACTTCAACACATTAAGTCAATCATACTTTTGGAACAAGACACATTATTGGTTTCATTTTAAAATTTAGGAGATCCGTGGGTGTAAAATTCATAGAATAGTGTTTCTTGTGATTCCTTTTAAAAATGCAAATATCGGGGATCCCTGGGTGGTGCAGTGGTTTGGTGCCTGCCTTGGGCCAAGGGCGCGATCCTGGAGACCCGGGATCGAGTCCCACGTCGGGCTCCCGGTGCATGGAGCCTGCTTCTCCCTCTGCCTGTGTCTCTGCCTCTCTCTCTCTCTCTCTCTCTCTCTGTGACTATCATAAATAAATAAAAATTAAAAAAAAAATAAAAATGCAAATATCTCCTAGGCCTGCAAATTTCCTGAAATTCAACACCTTCTGCTCTGTTGAAATACACAGATATGTTCATCTTTAATTAATAGCTCACTACAGAGTGAAATGTAGTACCCTTCAATTATTATGGTTTGATTTAGAGAAACAATACTTCATTTATTTTTTTATAGTCAAACTTATGGGCACCTGGGTGGCTCAGTCAGCTAAGCGACCTACTGTTGATCTCAGTTTAGGTTTTGATCTCAGGGTTGTGAGTTCCAGCCCTGTGTTGGGCTCCATGCTGGGTGTGGAGCCTACTTAAAAAGAAATAAAATAAAACAAAAATCAATCAATCAATAAACAGTCAAATGTATTATATTAGTGGTAAATGTTATTAAAACTACCGTTCAGAATGCATGGGTTGGAAAGATAATGAAAATGTTTCCCAGTTTGGGAATTACCTCCTTGTCATATGTCAAAAAGTTATTAGAATTAATTATTAATATTAATATTAATCAATTAATATTTACTTCCATCACTTTGTTCATATCTGCATAAGTCCCTATATTGCAGATACCTTATGTAGTCTTAATCTATATCTTTACCTGTATGTAACCAAGTGTGCTGGAAATCTGAGACAAAAGAATAGCTTAAAATGGATGAGCATATTTTAGTCTATATGAAATTTACTATTAATTGAGACGATAGGTCTTAATTGATTTTAGTTATGTGTTTATGGGGGAGAGTGCAGGTAAAGGAAACATTAATTGTATCTTTGCCTCAAATTCTGACGCAACATAAATTTGAATTTTTCATTTTAAATGTTAATTGTTTAACTATGTTTATTTTTACCTGAGAAACTTAGGAATCACAGAGACACAAAGATAGTAGTGATCACATTCTAAATAGAGTGTGGATATAAAATCTTTTCCTTATGGTGCTAGTTTGTACAGCTCAATTCCATGCCCTGTTACTCACTAATGCTATTATAGTTAAATTGGAATCTTTCTAGTGACAATCACACTACATGAAATGTTTCCTTCTAATTGTGATATTAGAAGAAGATATGTTGTGAAAACTGTTAGCTTGACTAGTTAAAACTTGTAAAATGTATGTTATTCTTGCACTTAGCTACATATTTTTGAAAAAAAAAGTATATATAGTGTTCCTTGGCATTGGATAAAAATCTAGATTTTTTTTTTCACCAAAACAGATTAAAACATACCTGAAATATATAAATTATTTTCCTGAATATTCCATCCCTGGCCTCTTTTTTTTTTTTTGCCTTAGGACAGGAAAATACCTTCTTTATAAATAAGAAGGTGGTTTTAAAATAGTACCTCCTTTCATCTGATTGAAACAAACATTTTTTCTGACCTCCAGTTTGCATTTTGCCTTTGTACTGGAGAAACATTATTCAGGCTTTCAGGAGAGCAGTACTAGTGAACTTAGAAAATATCTTGCCAAGTGGGCAAAACACAACTAGGTCTTCATTCTTCTGGAATGATTTTCAAGTATTAGAGGTCAATCAACAAATTGCAATGCAGAGTGGTCTTTTAGTCATCATTAATTTTCTGGTATTTCTAGAGAATTTCTCCCTCTATTGTTTACTTCATTTAGCAATCCTCCATAGATTTTTGCATTATTAATATTACTGTATTCTCTCATCTATATACAGTACAAAGACAATAAGCAAACAAACACACTGGGAAAAAGTGGGTAAAACAAAGGTGTTTGGAGGGAAAGCGCATGTTTTTCCAGCTACTAAAAACCTGATATTACATGAAAAATTAAGTTTATAATTGGTATATATTTGACAAAAAGAAGTGACTTTTAAAACCATTGTCGTTACCATTTCTGGTCATAGCATATTCTAGTTGTGTTATCCCAGCAGTGCTCCTGAAGGAAAGGTTTAAGTGCAAGTAGTTTATTTGGGAAGTTATTTCAGGAAGCATTGCAGGGGTTGGGGGTGGGCAGAAAATGAGATAGGGAAGGGAAGGAAGTAAATAGACCATGCAGATATGAGCAGGTCATTGCTATAGGCAACTGGAGCTCAATTGTAACAGTAACTTCTGAAATATGGTGTACAACACAAATTAGGAAATTATAGCCCTCAGGTAAAACCTGCTACATCACCTATTTTGGTACCCCCTCCAGTCAGGGACACCATTCCAGCAGTCTGGCAGTGTGAGCCACAGAAATCAAGTTTAGATGCCCTCCCTATGCTCCCAGCACCTGTCACCCTGGCCAATGGCTGCACCATAGTCCTGCATGGGGTCTGTGCCAGTGGCCACCTTCACATTTGGCAATTCTCCATGTTGACAACTTTTGGACACCTAGCTTTGGAATCTCAGGCTGAGTATCAGGAGCTCTGAATGTCACCTCATCTCTGTCCAACTGCCCAAATTGGGTTTGGAAAACTCTTTAGGAGAAGAGAAGGAAATGCAGGGATTCCTTGGATAGAGAATGAAACTGATGAGGAGATAGCCAGCATTTCCCACTACCAGGTACCCCTCTTGCCCAGTTCTTTTTCCGGAGAATTTTTCCACTTGAGCCAAAACAGGCCCACCATCTGGGATGGCTCATCCCAGGAAAATGAGGCAACACAAGTGTTTTCTATCTTGTTATATAAGTATCTACATAATATACTCAACCTTGCCTCTTGGCAGAAAATGTTAAAAATAATCATCACCTGGCCTATGATGGGCTGAATAATATCCTCCCCAAAGATGCATATGTCCTAATCCCCAGAAATTATGAATATGTTACCTTACCTGGCAAAAGGGGCCTTATAGATGTAACTAATTTAAGGATCTTGAGATTATCCTGATTATCCTGTGTACCCAATGTAATTACAAGGGTCCTTATAAGAGAGATGCAGGAAAGTCAAATAAAAGATGGCAATGTAACAAAAGAAATTGTCAGTGAAGGGAATATAATGTCACTGCACTTTTTAAAAATTAAATTCAATTTATTTAACAGATGGTGTATTATTAGTTTCAGAAGTAAAATTTAGTGATTCATCAATTGCTTATAACATCTTGTGCTCATTGCATCACATGCCCTCCTTAATGCCCATCACCTAGTTACCCCATTCCCCATATACCTCTCCTTCTGTATCTCTCAGTTTGTTTCCTATAGTTAGGCATCTCATAGTTTGCCTTCCTCTCTGTTTTTATCTTATTTTATTTTTCCTTCCCTTTCCCTATGTTCATCTCTTTTGTTTCTTAAATTCCACATGAGTGAAATCATATGGTATTTGAAAATAGAGAAGGGGACCACATTTCAAGAAAAATCGTATAGCCTCTAAGACTAACAAAGCCAAGGAAACAGGTTCTCTTGTAGAGCCTCCAAAAGGAACGAGTCCTACCAACACCTTGACTTTAGCCCAGTGAGACTGATGTTGAGCTTCTGACCTCTAGAACCATAAGATAATAAAATTTAATCATTTTAAACCACTTTAGTTTGTGATAAGTTGGCGAGGCAACATAAGAAACTAATACATGACCCTTTACAGGAAAAACTGTTTTCTTATTCCTGGTGTAAAATAACTCTTCTTAAATTTTAACAGATATAAGTACTACCTAAAAATCCAGTTAAAGCAGATTTTGAAGCTTGTCCCCAAAGATTCTGACATAGTAGTGCTTGGTTGGAGCCCTAGAATTTCCAACAGCCTCCTAGCTGATGCTGATGGTATAAAGACCTAAGATAACTGGATTAGAGTTATATGTATATGTTTTCCTACCCATGGCAGAGAAGATGCCAAAATTTTTTCCTACCATTGTCTGTCAATGGATGAGGGCTGCTCCTTGGGCATCTTGCCTGGCTTTTTCAGTTTGCTTTTGAGCTAAATACTTTTGGGAAAGTCATCAGGCGAAGAGTTGCGGAAGTTTGCATTAGCAAGACTTCTGAATGCCTGGCATGTTTTGTGCCAAGATAATATGGAATGGGACACCTGTAACATCTGCCACACACCTTACAACTGACTTTTATCAATTCAATTATATACAAATGGTATAGAATAGAAAAAATTTTCCCCATCTGAAGTATGATGCTTTATCAAATATTTTTGTTAATCCATGCATTTGGGGATGACAAAGTTTACCATCCTATTTCATAACTTTATTAACTAGTCTTCATACAACCAGTGGCATAGTTTTTCCAATACAATTCTGTTGTTTAATAGTTATTTTCCCAGGTGATTTGAAAGACCAATGTTATGGGAGGGGGGGTTTCATGTTCATTGTTTTATATATTGGTGGCCTAATGCTATAACTCTATACTGACTAAATGTGTTTTCCAGGAGCTATCTCTAATTAATTACTATTTTAAATGTATTATTATTGAAAAATACCATTACTTTCTCCCTCCCTCCCTCTTTCTCTATATAAAGACTAGCCTATATTTTAAAAATGAAAGAATATCTTTAAGTTATTCTTACCATTAGAGCAGCTATGATGTTTTCAAAGAGGAAAAAGCTTATGTCAATGAAGAAAAACAAAAAGGAAGTACAAGCATTGGGCATCAAAGAACATGATGGACAGAGATTGAACCTTGCAGCTGTGTGAATAGGATAAACAATAACAAGCTTTAGTGATAGCAGGACTAAACAGGATTCACTAAGGAAAAATAAAATCTGAACATTGTATGTCAGCAATACACAAAGCCTCAGAACAGATTATCCAAGATGTAACAAAGATGAAATTAGCAATAATGTCTCCAGAGTTTACAAACAACATCATAAAACCAAGATAAGGCATTTTGGCATGCATATAAACAATCAATGCTAAGACACTCCTTTCTTAATTTGGAAATTGAGATTTAGTTTAAAAGCTATATGAATTAAGTAAAGACAATTCTTTATTCTAATATAGCACATAGAAAATCATGATGAACATATAGCATATAAAATGAGAAAGGAATTAGTTTGTGAAAAAGTAAGACCTAAATCTAAAACTGTCTCTAGAATTAAAAAAAAAAAAAAACAGGGATCCCTGGGTGGCGCAGCGGTTTGGTGCCTGCCTTTGGCCCGGGGCGCGATCCTGAAGACCCGGGATCAAATCCCACATCAGGCTCCCGGTGCATGGAGCCTGCTTCTCCCTCTGCCTATGTCTCTGCCTCTCTCTCTCTCTCTCTGTGACTATCATAAATAAAAAAAAAAAAAGAAACTCATAGGGTAAAAAAAAAATAAAACATAAAAAATAAAAAAAAAGTTTTTATCAGTAAGATAGCTATAATTTTATATTTATATGATAAGTATCTTTAATTTGATGTATGTTTGAGATAGTTTTTAAAATTGTGTGCCAATATTAGAAAAAAAGCCTTTTTGGTTTTCAAATTTAACTTTAAAGATCACATTCAGTTTTGTAGAACAATAAGGTATAGCATTATGAACAGTATAATATCAGTACATTCATTCTTATGATCGCTAATGTTAAGTTTATAAATGTAGTACTAAAAGTTAATATCCTGAAATCAGTTTTGTTTTGTTTTTCCATTTTGACAAATTTAAAATTATAAATCTATTGTATCATAGTCAAAAGAAGATAAGCAAAATCTAGTACAAATGTTGGAAAATATTTATATCCTCCAAATATGGTAGAAACATTTTTATTAGAAAAATATATACAGGGATCCCTGGGTAGCGCAGCGGTTTAGCGCCTGTCTTTGGCCCAGGGCGCGATCCTAGAGACCCGGGATCGAATCCCACGTCGGGCTCCCGGTGCATGGAGCCTGCTTCTTCCTCTGCCTGTGTCTCTGCCTCTCTCTCTCTCTGTGACTATCATAAATAAATAAAAAAAAATTAAAAAAAAAGAAAAAAGAAAAATATATACATATGCTTATTTACATGATTCTTATAGATGATAAAAAAGGACCCAAAACACAATTCCATTGTCCCATTAAATAGATTTAGCTTAAAACTACTGCACCCCCATGAGTATTAAAAACTTGATTAACTTAAATAATAAATATTATTTTGACAGTATATTCTTTTTTAAAAAGATTTTATTTATTTATTCATGAAAGACAGAGAAGCAGAGACATAGGGAGAGGGAGAAGCAGGCTCCATGCAGGAGCCCGATGGGGAACTTGATCCCAGGACTCCAGGATCATGTCCTGAGCCGAAGGCAGACGTTCAACCATCATTGAATGAAGCTGAGTCACCCAGGCGTCCCGACAGTATATTCTTAAAAAGTGATTTATTGAAGCACAACTATAACGGGTCGAATACTGTCTCCCTAAAATCTATATAGACCCAGAATATCAGAATGTGACCTTATTTGGAAATAGGGTCTTTGCTAATTAAATTAAGGATCAAGATGAGTTTGTACTGAATTAAGGTGGGCTTTAAGTTCAATGACTTTTCTTACAAGAGACAGAGAAGGACACAGAAACAGAGAAGAGGACAATGTGAAGATAGAGCCAAAGATTGGAGTAATGGACCTACAAACCAAGAAAGGTCAAATATTGCTGATAGCTGCCCAAAGCCAGGAGACAGGTATGAAATAGATTCTCCTATAGAACTTCCAAAAGGAACTAATCCTGGCAACACCATGATTTTGGAATTGTAGCTTTCTAAACTGTGAAAGAATAAATTTCTGTTGTTTTAAGCTTCCCAATTTCTGGTTGTTACAGCAGACTAGGAAATTAATACATAGCTAATAAAGAAGAGTGCAGAGGCCCTAACTTCTGCAATTTGATGAATTTTTAAATAATCAGCACCAGAATAAAAAATTAGAATCTTACCAGAATTTTCAGGGATACCACTTTGTAATGTTAACTACTACTATCTTGGTTTCTATTAATTTTGTCTAATAAATTTGTATCATCTTTTTTGAAATCCGACATTATATGTGTGGGATTGATTGATTTTTGCATGTCTGGCTTCTTTTATTCAGCATTACATTTGCAAATTTTATCCATGTTGTATTTAGAAACACTTCTTTTTTTCTTATTGTTTAATATTTCATCATATGATAATATCAGTATCTCTCATTCTATAGTTGATGAGTACTTGGATTGTTTCCAATTTTTTGGCCAAGGATAATGTTGCTAAATATATCCTTTATTGGCACACCTATGTGCACATTTTTGTTTGGTGTACTTATGTACACATATGTATAAAATCTTTATAGGGTAATGTATGTACATTTGTAAACTAAGTTTCCCAAAGTGATTGAAGTAAATTATGCTCTCACTGATGCAAAACAATAGTAATATGTGAGTTTCAGTTGTTTATATCTTCACCAATACTCGATATTTTTTGCATTTTTTATAATCAGTCATTCTAGAGGAACAGTGACATCTAATTTTGATTTTAATTTGTTCATGATTCTAATGAAGTTGAGCACTTTATTGTAAGTTTATTAATAATAAGTATTATTGCTTTTATGAAGTGCTTATTCAAGTAATTTGTGCTTTTTTTCTTTTGGCCTTTCATTTATCTTACTGATTTAAAAAAAATTCTTCATATGTTTTATATGGGAATAATTTTTAAGATAAATATATTTCAAATATCTTTTCCCACTGTGGATCGAGTTTTGCTCTCAATATGGTGCCTTTTAATAAACAGAATTCTAATTTTAATGAAGTTAAATTATCAATATTTTCCTTATGCTTTGTTCCTGATCTCTCCCTGATTAAATGAATCTTTGCCTACTCTTATGTCATGTATACCTTTACATGTAGAATTTTACTATTTACCTTTGACTTGTAGATATACAATCCATCAGTAATCAATTTTTGTGTATAAGGGCAGATAAAAATTCATTTTTAAAAACAGGGTTATTTAGTTGATCCAACATCATTTTGAAAAGTTCCTCACTTCTTTTCTACACGAAAGAATAAGCATTTTCATAATCAAAGGGCTATATAAATGTGTTTCTAAAATTGTATTTCCATGTACCAGTATCACATGGTCTTAAACACTCGCTTGATAATAAGGTTTTATATTTTAAGCCTCCATTTTGTTGTTCTTCCTTCAAATTGTCTTGGCTACACTTTCCCTTTGATTTTCTACATAAAATTGAGAACTGGCCTGTTAGTTCCCAAAAAATAACAGAAAGACAAAGAAAAGAAAGGAAAGGAAAGGAAAGGAAAGGAAAGGGAAAGGGAAAGGGAAAGGGAGGGAAAGGGAAAAGAAAGTGGAAAGGTAGGGAAAGGAAAGGAAGGGGAAAAGGGAAACACAAGGGAAGGAAAGGGGTGAGGGAAGATTAAAGGAAGGGAAGGGAAGGAAAAGGAAAGAAAGGGAAGGGAAAGAGTGAAAAGGGAAAAACAAACCTGTCATATTTTAACAGGAGTTGCACTGGGTCAGAAGTTAAATATGGAGAATATTAGTATCTTTTGAAAATGGAATCTTCCAGTCCATAAATGTAATAATAAGTCCCTCCATTTATTTAGATCTTCTTTAATGTTTTGTAGTAATATTACATATATTTTCTGATACATAGAATTCATGTATGTTATTCATTAGATTATGTCATAAGTGATAATCTTGCTGCAATGAAGAATTGTATCTTTTCATTTTTTTAAAAAAAATTCTTTGTGGTCCTTAGTATATAGAAAGCTAATTAAATATTTATATAGACATTGAATCAATCAATTTTGTAAAATTTTCTTTTAAAATCTGATAATTAGCCTTTAGATTAAATTGAATTTCCTAGGATTTTCTCATGTCATCTGAAAATAGAGGCAGTTATATTTTATCTTCACTCTTGCTTTTCTTGCTGTTTTGCTCAAAATATAGTATAAATAGAAGCAGTAATTGTAGGCACCCTTGTCTCATTGCCAGTTTCAAAGGAAAGTTTGTCATATTTCTTCATAAAGTATCAAATTGGCTGTAAATGTACCTTGTTTAAGGGATAAGACAGTCGCATTGTCTTTAATATCATCTTTGTAATCCGATTTCCCTATCCCTTCCCTTCTATTTCAGGGAGAATTGCTACAGTGAATTTTGCATGTATTTTTTATTTCCTTTAGAAAGATGTGGTGGGTGGGGCAAGATGGCAGAGCAAGAGGGTCCCCAAGTCACCTGTCCCCACCAACTTAACTAGATAACTTACAAATCATCCTGAATACCTATGAATTCAACCTGAGATTTAAAGAGAGGACAGCTGCAATGCTATAGAGAGAAGAGTTTGCACTTCTAACAAGTAAAACTCATTTTTAGCCACTCTGCATTGAGTGAAATGACTAGAAAGAAGAACTCACCACAAAAGAAAGAGTCAGAAACAGTACCCTCTGCCACAGAGTTACAGAATTTGGATTACAATTCAGTGTCAGAAAGCCAATTCAGAAGCACAATTATAAAGCTACTGGTGGCTTTAGAAAAAAGCATAAAGGATTCAAGAGACTTCATGACTGCATAATTTAGATCTAATCCAGCCAAAATTTAAAATCAATTAAATGAGATGCAATCCAAACTGGAGGTCCTAACAATGAGGACTAATGAAGTAGAAGAAAGAGTGAGTGACATAGAAGACAAGTTGATGGCAAAGAAGGAAGCAGAGGAAAAAAGAGAAAAACAATTAAAAGACCATGAGGAAAGATTAAGGGAAATAAATGACAGCCTCAGAAGGAAAAATCTACATTTAACAGGGGTTCCAGAAGATGCCAAAAGGGACAGAGGACCAGAAAGTGTATTTGAACAAATCATAGCTGAGAACTTCCCTAACCTGTGGAGGGAAAGAGGCATTCAGATCCGGGAGATAGAGAGATCCCCCCTAAAATCAATAAAAACTGTACAACAGCTCAACATTTAAGTGTGAAACTTGCAAATTCCAAAGATAAAGAGAAAATCCTTAAAGCAGCAAGAGACAAGAGATCGCTAACTTATATGGGGAGAAATATTAGATTAACAGCAGACCTCTCCACAGAGACCTGGCAGGCCAGAAAGGGCTGGCAGGATATATTCAGGGTCCTAAATGAGAAGAACTTGCAGCCAAGAATACTTTATCCATCAAGGCTCTCATTCAGAATAGAAGGGGAGATAAGGAGCTTCCAAGACATGCAGAAACTGAAAGAATATGTGACCACCAAACCAGTTTTGCAAGAAATATGAAGGGGGACTCTGTAAAAGAAAGAGGAAGTCCAAAGAAATAATCCACCAAAACAGGGACTGAATAGGTATTATGATGACACTAAATTCACATCTTTCAATAGTAACTCTGAACATGAATGGGCTTAATGATCCCAACAAAAGGTGCAGGGTTTCAGACTGGGTAAAAAAGCAAGACCCATATATTTGCTGTCTATATGAGACTCATTTTAGACCTAAGGACACCTACAGCCTGAAAATGAAAGGTTGGAGAATTATTTATCATTCAAGTGGTCCTCAAAAGAAAGCAGGAATAGCCATCCTTATATCAGATAAATTAGAGTGTATCCTAAAGACTGTATAAGAGATGAAGAGGGACACTATATCATACTTAAAGGATCCATCCAGCAAGAGGACCTAACAATCATTAATATTTATGCCCTTAATGTGGGAGCTGCCAAGTATATCAATTAATTAATAACCAAAGTAAAGACATAGTTAGATAATAATACACTAATACTGGGAGACTTCAACACAGTGCTTTCTGCAAATGACAGATTTTTCTAAGCACATCTCCAAAGAAAAAAGAGCTTTAAGATACTATTTCACAGATATTTACAGATCTTTCCATCCCAATACAACTGAATACACATTCTTCTCAAGTGCACATGGAACTGTCTCCAGAACAGACCACATACTGGGTCACAAATGAAGTCTCAACAGATACCCAAAGACTGGGATTGTCCCCTGCATATTTTCAGATCATAATGCTTTAAAACTTGAACTCAATCAAAAGAAGAAATCTGGAAGAAATTCAAACACGTGGAGGTTAAAGAGCATCCTGCTAAAGATGAATGGATCAACTAGTAAATTAGAAAAGAATCAAAAAGATTTGTGGAAACTAATGAGAATAAAGATACAACCATTCAAAATCTTTGGGATACAGCAAAAGCAGTCCTGAGAGTGAAATACAAGCATCCCTCAAAAAAGTAGAAAAAAAAAATCAAATACACAAGATAAACTTGCACCTAAAGGAACTGGAGAAAGAATAGCAAATAAAACCTACACCAAGTAGAAGAAGAGAGTTAATAAATTTTCCAGCAGAACTCAATTAAATAAAGACCAAAAGAACTGCACAACAGATCAACAAAACCAGGAGTTGGTACTTTGAAAGAATTAATAAGATAGATAAGCCATTAGCCAGCCTTATTAAAAAGAAAAGACTCTAATTAATAAAATCACGGATGAAAAAGGAGAGATCACAACCAATACCAAAGAAATACAAACGATTTTAAAAAATATATTATGAGCAGCTATACACCAATATTTTAGGCAATCTAGAAGAAATGGAAGCATTTCTGGAAAACCACAAATTCCCAAAACTGGAATGGGAAGAAATAGAAAACCTGCACAGGCCAATAACCAGGGAGGAAATTGAAGCAGTCATCAACAACCTCTCAAGACAGAAAAGTCCAGGCCCAGATGGCTTCCCAGGGGAATACTATCAAATGTTTCGAGAAGAAACAATACCTATTCTGCTGAAGTTGTTCTGAAAGAAAGGGATGGAATACTTCCAAACTTGTTCTATGAGGCCAGCATCACCTTAATTCCAAAACAAGAAAATACCATCAAAAAGCAGAATTATAGACCAATATCCCTGATGAACACAGATGCAAAAATTCTCAACAAGATACTAGCCAATAGGATCTAACACTACACTAAGAAGATTATTCACCATGACCAAGTGGGATTTATGCCTGGGGTTCAATGCTGTTTCAACACTCGTAAAACAATCAATGTGATAAATCATATCAACAAGAGAAAAAACGAGAACCATATGATCCTTTCAATAGATGCAGAGAAAGCATTTGAAAAATACAGCATCCATTCCTGATCAAAACTCCTCAGAGTGTAGGGATAGAGGGAACATTCCTCCGCATCTTAAAAGCCATTTACGAAAAGCCCACAGCAAATATCATTCTCAATAGGGAAACACTGAGAGCTTTTCCCCTAAGATCAGGAACACGACAGGGATGTCCACTCTCACCACTGCTATTCAACATAGTACTGGAAGTCCTCGCCTCAGCAATCAGGCAACAGAAAGAAATAAAAGGCATTCAAATTGGCAAAGAAGAAGTCAAACACTCTCTCTTTGCAAATGACATGATACTGTACATAGAAAATCCAAAAGACTCCACCCCAAGATTTCTAGAACTCATTCAGCAATTCGGCAGTGTGGCAGGATACATAATCAATGCCCAGAAATACATAATCAATGCCATTTCTCTACACTAACAATGAAACTTAAGAAAGAGAAATTAAGGAGTTAATCCCAATTACAATTGCACCCAAAAGATACCTAAGAATAAACCTAACCAAAGAGATAAAGGATTTGTACCCTAAAACTACAGAACACTTCTGAAAGAAATTGAGGAAGACACAAAGAAATGGAAAAATATTCCATGCTCATGGATTGGAAGAATTAATAGTGTGAAAATATCCATGCTACCCAGGGCAATTTACACATTTAATGCAATCCCTATCAAAATACCATGGTCTTTCTTCAGTGAGTTGGAACAAATCATCTTAATATTTGTGTGGAATCAGAAAAGACCACACATATCCGGAGGAATATTGAAAAAGAAAACCAGAGCTGAGGGCATCACAATGCCGGATTTCAAGCTGTACTACAAACCTGTGATCCTCAAGACAGTGTGGTACTGGCACAAAAACAGACACATAGATCAATGGAACAGAATAGAGAATCCAGAAATGGGCTCTCCACTCTATGGGCAACTAATATTCGACAAAGCAGGAAAGACTATCCACTGGAAAAAGTCTCTTCAATAAATGGTGCTGGGAAAATTGCACAGCCATGTGCAGAAGAATGAAACTAGACTATTCTCTTCCACCATACAGAAAGATACAAGAATCCATCAAAATCCTAGAGTAGAAAACAGACAATACCCTGGTGAACTTGGCCACAGCAACTTCTTGCAAGATATATCTATGAATACAAGGGAAACAAAAGCAATAATGAACTATTGGGACTTAATCAAGACCAAAAGCTTCTGCACAGCAAAAGAAACAGTCAACAAAACTAAAAGTCAACCTACAGATTGGGAGAAGAGATTTGCAAATGACATATTAGATAAAGGGCTAGTATCCAAGATCTATAAAGAACTTATTAAACTCAACACTCAAGAAACAAACAATCCAATCATGAAATGGGCAAAAGACATGAGCAGAAATTTTACCATATAATACATAGACATGGCCAAAAGGCACATTAGAAAATACTCCGCATCACTTGCCATCAGGGAAATACAAATCAAAACCACAATGAGATCCCACCTCACACCTGTGAGAATGGGGAAAATTAACAAGACGGGAAACAAATGTTGGAGAGGATTGGAGAAAGGGGAACCCTCTTGCACTCTTGGTGGGAATGTGAACTAGTGCAGCCATTCTGGAGAACTGTGTGGAGGTTCCTCAAAGAGTTAAAAATAGAACTTCCCTATGACCCAGCAATTGCCCTGCTGGGGATTTACCCCAACGATACAGATGCAGTGAAAGGGCAGGACACCTGCACCCTGATGTTTCTAGCAGCAATGTCCACAATAGACAAACTGTGGAAGGAGCCTCGGTGTCCATCGAAAAATGAATGGATAAAGAAGATGTGGTTTATGTATACAATGGAATATTACTCAGCCATTATAAACGACAAATACCCACCATTTGCTTCAACGTGGATGGAACTGGAGGGTGTTGTGTTGAGTGAAGTAAGTCAATCAGAGAAGGACAAACATCATATGGTCTCATTTTGGGGGGGAATATAAAAAATAGTGAAAGGGAATAAAGGGGAAAGGGGAGAAAATGAGTGGGAAATATCAGTGAAGGTGATGAAGAACATGAGAGACTCCTAACTCTGGGAAATGAACAAGGGGCAGTGGAAAGGGAGGTGCGTGTGGGGGTTGGGGTGACTGGGTGACAGGCACTGAGGGGGGCACTTGATGGGATGAGCACTGGATGTTATGCTATATGTTGGCAATTCGAACTCCAATAAAAAAATACCAAAAATAAATAAATTAATTAATTTGTAAAAAGTCATTCATTTTGAATTTTTAAATTATTTATGGTTTATTTCACATACTTTTAAACTTTATTAAAAAATAATTAAATTGCATATATTTACCTGAAACTTGCTTTTTTAGCACAACTGGAGGCCCTTGAATTTTTGGTTTTCCCCTCTATGTTATTGCAGGTAATTGGAGTTCATTTATGTATATGGGTGTTTAATATTGCACTTTATGGAATAACATGACTTATTTATGTATTCAACTGTTGATAGACATTTCATCTCCTACGAAGGTATATATGCCTCTTGGAGTATGTATACAGGAGGGTCTTCCAGATAAATATTGCAGAATAGAATTTCTAGTCATTGTACATATATAATGTCATCAGTTTATTTTGATAATGCCAAATAATTTTCCAAAGTGTTTATTTCAGCTATTACCATAGCAGGATCAGAAAAACTAACATCTTTCACATTGCATTATAGAACCTCTATTTTCCCTTGTGTGTGTATATATACATATATATTTAAAAAAATCTATCAGCTCCTCTCATTTTTCCAGGGATCTTTTTGGTAATACAGCTATAAGTGTGTGTATGTAAGTTAGCATCATTTGATCTCATATTGAAGATTGGCTTACACTTTGATTTTATTGCCAAGTATTTTGGAGTCAGAAAAACCTCAAACACTAGCCCCTTTTGAACTGCATGATTCCATGACTCAATTTTATCTTGGAGAAATGGAGATTTTATTAAGTGTAGTTTTTATTTACTGTTGTGACTTGTACTGAAGTATTTTTACATGTGAAATTCTTGGCATGATACTTAAACCCCTGACCTTTAATTTCCTTATCTTGAAAATGAAAATAATGCATCATTTGCAGAAATGGGTTATATATTAGCAATAATGATTGTAAAGTACCTGATACTCAATAATTGCCAGTAATGATCACCATTGCTATTATCATAATTCACTTTTTAAAGTTTATCTGTCCCTATAACATTATTTTCTAAGATAGGTAAAATTATCTCCAAGTATCAGTTCTTTTTTTAACATGGTGAGTTAATAATAATGTGGCTTAAAAATATTTGTATTTGTTTCAAATGGGAGGTAAAGTTACTTTAATTTATAATGTTTATTTTTCTCTCTCCATTCCTCATTTCCAATCATACATTCCACAGTTTGAAGGTCATGTCTGGTATATTTGTAATATCCACTTCAACATGGACAGACCAGGGCACAGAACCCTGAATAGAGACGCTTAACCTTCTATGCATCCACCTTCATAAATGCAATGTTGAATTTTTGGACTAATATATACAGATTTTTTTAAATTCCAATTTCCACAACTTTTTTCTTCTTTTATGTGACATTTACTGAGTGCCCTAAGCATGGCAGGCAATATGCTAACCCTGGGGAATACAAAGTTGAAGATAATATCCTTACTCAAATGATTTCATAAACCAGTGAAGGGTACACCCACGTGAAACACATCATTACAGTACAAAGTGATTTTATTGTATTTTTTGAGAATCTCTTTGATCTCCTACTTTTCATTCTACTTTAGTTCTTCTCAAGTCTATCTTTTAACTCCTTTTCAAATCTGATGTTTTTACTTTTTTCTAAGATTGTATTAAAATTAAAAGGAGCCTTAATTTTCTCCTCCCCTGCTCTGTTTTAATTTATAACAGAAATCTTTACTTTTTACCCAGTAGATGATCTTTAAAAGTACTATAAACTTTTCAAAAAAAGATATGCAGAGTATGATTCAAAAACTCTCATATATGCACAAAACAAATCTAATATTTATAATAAGTTAGATATGCTTCATTAATCCATATCCTAAATATAAAAACAGTTTACCTTTAAGTAAATTTTTTGGTTTTTCCAATAAAAAGTATATTTTCAACACCCTAGTCCCATTACCCACCTAAAAAGTTAACAACTGTTAATCATTCCCATCATATACTCTTTGTTAAAAAATCCTTTCTTTGATGTATTATTGGTAGAAAACAACAGCCAAGTCATTATGTTCATGCATTTCTGGATCAAGAAATTGAGCAGTGCTTAGCTAAGTGATTCTTTTGCTCCATGTGATTACTCAGCGCTAAGCCTACCCATATCGGGGGAGGGGACATACACCCTAATTCTCAATGGGAAGAATTTCCAATAAACTTGAGGACATGTTTTGAAACCACAATAGTCTTTAGTATTATATATAACACTAGTTCCATATTTCAAATTTTCTCAATTGTCTAAAAAGTGTCCTTTTACACTCAATGTTCAAATCAGGCTGCTTATATCTGTATCACATTTGGTTATTATTTTCTTTAATATCTTTTATTTTTTTAAAAAAGGCTCTTTTTTTATAGTGTTGACTTGACAAGACCAGATCAATTATTTTATAAAATTACCTACCTTACTTCTTTGTGGTGTCACTTAATTTTATTGCTCCAACTCCTATATCTCCTGAAAACTAGAAATGAAATCTGAAGGTATATTAAATTTACATTCAGCATTTTGTCAGGGTGTCTACTGCATCCTATCTAGACAAACATAATGTCTGGTCAGCCATTATTAGTGGTTGATAAATTGCTTCAGGAAGTGACAATTTGTTCTCTCCTTTGCAAATTTATGATTTTTTTTTCATCTTGAAATCAACAAATAACACGTGGGGTGATGATTTTAACTTTAGGAATAACTTTAGGAATAAATACACCTATCAAGCTCTCACAAGATGTTTTTTAAATACATTGATAATTCTTGCTTGATATAATCATTAGAGTATTAGAGTAGTGGTTGCAAAGTGATGAATTCTAATTCTATCTATCTATCTATCTATCTATCTATCTATCTATCTATATAACTATTCTAATAACTATTTTAATAATATATTCTATTAACTAGAATTCATACGTAAATATTTTTCTTATCACTTAAGATTATTTAGTAATATCAAGTACATTCTCTAAAGAAAGGAAAATATTTTTTCTTTATTTTTACTGATTTTTTAGAAAAATTATTGATGCACTCAATATCCTCAATAATGAAAAAGGTGTTTTTTCTTGTTTTGGCTTCTTAGCTTTTTGAAAAGCATTTTTAACACTATGAGTATAAAATATATATTTAATATTTTAAATTAATTGTGTTATTATTTCTCTGGTCTTTAAATTGCCCCCTCTTTTACAGTGCGATCTTCTTAAGGTTGTCAACTCTGACTTTTGGGAATGACTACATTGCTCTTTGATAGCTTCCTTGATTTCTAGCATAGCAAACTATTATATGTTAGTTTTGTACATTTTCTTCTGTAAACCTAAAAAAAAAGCTATTTTTTTCTAAACAGCTCTAACTTAGTTGCCATGCTATGTACATAAGGTTTTCAGAGCCATTGAGTTGATGTAGCTTCTAGGCCTTTTCAGTGGACAGACCTAGGAATTTTTTTTTTAACAAAAATTCTATGAATTCATACTTTACACCAAATTTAATACTATGTATTTTTAACTTTATGAAATTTTATATTTATACCCTCCTCTCTTACACTGAAAATTCTAAAATTACCTTTTCATTTGCTTTATTCTATAATATACATAATGCAAATTTTAAGTAACCATACTGATATTCTAACTAGAGCCATACGAGTGAAAAAAGTTAAAGTACTTTAGGTTTTCTTTGTGTGTAAACATTTCCTTTAAGAATATATGGCCAAAATACAATGTTTTGAACCTTATTGAAATGATTTGTTTTGTCTGTGTGATTATATCACTGGTATATGTCCATTCTTTTAATTTGTCTTCAATTTTTCAGACCTGCATTTTTATGTACATTTATTTGTAACATATAATAAGTTTGTATGTTTTAAGTCAGAATTAATAACAATATTCTCTCAGAAAATCTTTCATTATAATTCCCTCCCTCTGTTCTCTGTCTTCCTACATAAATATTATTAGTTTTTATTTTGACTTTTCACTATTTTGTTTGTTTGGTTTTTTGGTTTTTGTTTTTGTTTTTTACAAATAAAAATATACGTATTATATTATATGCAATATTTTGCTTGTTTCCCCCTTGTAGAATTAAGACAAAGCTGTACATTTATTCATTCAGGAAATCTTTGTTAAAGACTTAAAACTATTCACTTTCCAGAGAAACAAAGTACACAAATACATAATGGTTAATATAATCATGAATTTAATAAGTTCAAGACAGAAATCACTTGAGGTTGTAACTGAGAAGAATGGATGGTGGGAAAATTAAATAGGATGTTCTAAGAAGCTATCCATAGCCATGTGACGTTAATCTTGTAAGCTGAAGAATGAGAAGAATCCAATTGTGTAAGAACCAGAAAATAGGATGAGTGTGGTACATGCTAGAAATTAAAACCAGGCCAGGGAATTTGGAAATTAGTAGCATTAGAAATGATTTTAAGTTGGAGGTTGGAAAAATATGAAGAGAGCTTGCATGCCAAGAAAATGAACCTTTATTTTATTTAAAATACAACAGAAAGCCACATAATGGTTAGGGCAGAGAAGTGACATGATCTCATTGATATTTTAAAATAATCACTTCCAGGATGCCTTGGTGGCTCAGCTGATTAAGCATCCAACTCTTGGTTTCAGCTCATGTCATAATCTCCAAGTTCTGAAATGAGCACTGTGTAGGACTCCATGCTCATTGTGGAGTCTGCTTGAGATTCTCCCTCTTTCTGTCCTTCCCCCTCTGCCCATTCTCCTGCCCATATGTTCTCTCTCTCTCTCTCTCTCTCTCATAGATAGATAGATAGATAGATAGATAGATAGATAGATAGATAGGTAGAAAGAAAGATAAAAGCTTAAAACATATTTGGAGATGCATTTTGGAGAATGAATTAGAAGAAATCAAAAATTAAAACTGCATTCTATTATTACCTGTTTCAACCTCCCTTTTACCCATGACTTGCTAATTTCTGTATTCTTCCTATTTTGATTTGCCAGAATATTTCTTACAAAGTGCATTTGTCCTCTGAATGCTTCAACCTCTTTGAAATTTTTTTGATGTAAAGGCATAGACACTCCCTTCTTTGATGTGTCTCTATATTATTTACCATTATTACAGCATCTACCATTTCTTTCTGTATTATGTTTATATAGCAGTTTTCCTATGAATCTATAAGTTATCTGAGGGGATGCTATAGTATTATCTTTGAATCCAAAATGGCTAACAAAGTATAACACATCCGGAAATTTTTGAAATAAATAAATAAATGGAGATATTAAAATGAATCTCCACAGACATTCAGGTTTTTTAATTTTTTTATTTTTTCAAAGATTCTATTTATTTGAGAGAGAGCAAGAGCAAGAGTGGCAGAGGAAGAGGGAAAAGCAGACCCCTTGCTGAGCAGAGAGCCCAATGTGGGGCTCAATCTCAAGACCTTGGGATCATGACCTGAGCCAAAGGCAGATACTTAACAGAACTCACCCCTAGGGAGCCTTGACATTTTTAAATTGTATTTTAAAAATTGTATTCCCATAAAAATTTTTACTGGGAAGTAAATCAGTTCTTTTGGATGCTATACTCTGTTTTTTCACCAAATTCTAATTAATTTTCATATTTTTTTATCCACCCACCTTCATGAAATCATTCTGAAAGCCATTATCCCTTTGGCTTCTATAACACTTTTGAGAATAATCCTTATTCCATTTTGCCTTACTGTACAGTTATTAGTGTGTGTGAGTGTGTGTGTATCATAGTCCTACTAGTAAGTAAACTCCCTGAAGATAAGAACTGGTTCTCTTTTATCCTATTATATTTTACTACGCATGATAATGAGTCTGTTCTTCTCTTTAGCTCTTATATCACTTTCCTTGTTTTCTTCTATTATGTCCATATTAATTGAACAAATCCTATTATCTGATCAAGATAGCCTTAGTGTGCTTCTTAGCTTGCCTGAACTTTTGACATATTTCTTCCTCGTTTCAGACATTAGATCTCCCTTTTCTTAGAGCATTTACTTGATAAAACTTTCGACTGAAAATTGTACCTGTGCCCCTTTAAGATGTAAATATTTTCTCAGCCTCATGCTAGGTATATTTGGTAAAACCCAGAAATGTCTTTCTCAAGGATCTAGGAGCCATCCTTTTAAAATGTAATCATCCAGAAAAATTGCACTCCAAATCCCCCCTTTGCTGTGGGAGGGTAGGAGCTTAACCTTACTTAGCACAGTATAGCTTTGCATTGACCAGTGTCCCTCTTAAAATCCTTCAGTACTCATTCACTAAATCACATCAATGCTTAAATTTAACCTCCCGTCTTTTGTTTCAATAGAGTGGAATTCAGGCTATCTCTCTATTTACAATAGTTTTGAATAAAGTCTTCCTTGCCTGTTTATCTCTGATGCAATTATCTTTTGACATATTCCTCTTTCAATTGTTCACTTGCAGATGACTATCTTCTTCTTGGTGACTGATGCTGGGATAGGCAGACATAGTGTGCAAAATTGAATCAAGTGCATTCAAACTCCCGAAAGTCTCCAATTGTTTTTTTAGTTTACCAAGTTTTTATGATCAAGCTGATTTTGAATGATTTTACCTATACTATGGGTATAATGGTTCCTTTTTCTCTCCCATGTATGCTTTTGACAGATTTACTGAAGTTTACTTGGTCACCAAGTTTTGCCAAAAAATTTGCTCTACATCATTTGTAGAATGGTGTTTCTTTCAACTCCTACACTTGTGTATTTAACACCATGAATTTGGGTCATCTAATATAGTAAAGTAGACACTTCTGGTGGCCGTATGGACTCCATTCTGGATGTACCACATACTTCTTTGAGAATTTTACATAATGTTAAGATGGAGATGGCAAACTTTATATCTTTATTTATTTTAAAGACTTTATTTATTTATTCATGAAAGACACAGAAAGAGAGGCAGAGACATAGGCAGAGGGAGAAGCAGGCTCCATGCAGGGAGCCTGACATGGGACTCGATCCCAGGTCTCTAGGATCACGCCCTAGGCCAAAGGCAACACTAAACTGCTGAGCCACTTGGGCTGCCCTATATCTTTATTTAGTAAATGAATATGCAATAAAGATAACCTATGTAAATGACTTGGCCAAAGTAGAACTAGGATTAATCTTGTGTGTTCCATTCTATATCTTTCAACCGTAGTAATTCCCTGTATCTTCTGATAGATTCATGACTGACAACACAGCTTCCTATAGCCCAACATGATTTCAGGAGAAAATTTTTTCAAACCTCCTTCAGGAAAAACACATTTCTAAGGCTAAAAACACTGTAATGATATTTAATGACATTGATGCAAATAACTGATTTTTTTTAAATCCAATATATGTGCTTTAAAATACTGAAAATCAAGATACCTTTGAAATAGATCTAGCATTTACTTAATCCTTAATAAAGATTAATAAGAACGCAGTGGAAGAAAAATAACACAAAATTGCCTGAAAACTGCACGGTGCCTCCATTGTTCTCACTTTGTTTTTAAAGATTTTTATTTATTTATTCATAAAGACACAGATTGAGAGAGAGAGAGGCAGAGACACAGGCAGAGGGAGAAGCAGGCTCCATGCAGGGAGCCTGATGTGGGACTGGATCCTGAGACTCCAGGATCACGCCCTGGGCTGAAGGCAGGCGCTAAACTGCTGAGCCACCCGGGATGCCCCTTGCTTTGTTTTTGACTGCAAACAGAATAGGAGCAAAAAATGCAGATTTGAGCAGCAGAATAATGTCCAACCAGAGCAACTCAAAATAAATAAACAGCCCCCACACACACACACACAAACAAGCTGGAAACTATTTTAATAATAAATTATATGCTAAAAATAATAACAAAAATTATTCTGTAACTGTGTATTATTGAAAGTAAATTGCCTATGTAAGATTAGAGTAAGAGATAGTGGGTCTTGAAAGTTAAAACATCCTCTTTTAAAATTTCCTCCTTAGGTCGACTTAGCTACTTAGATAATCTCAATATATGATGAGCCTTTCAAATGAAGTGCTTTTGCCATCTCTGGAAAAACTATGCTTATTCTGCTTATTCTGAAACTTGCTTACTGCTTATTCAAATGCTTATTCTGAAACTTGTACCGTTAGGGATGTTTCTCTGCTGTGGTTGGACTAAAGGCACACATTTTTTCTACTATTTTTGCTTTGTTTTCTTCTTGTTTCTGAGTATATATAAATACGTATTTAAAATAGGTAATCCATTCATAGACATAGTAAATGAGATAATTTTAAGGCTATAACAATTCCTTTTACCACCTACATGGAAGTGGGAGTATACTTCTTTCCACTAGTACTGGTTTTGACCATGGTCAGTGGACTGAATTTCTTTTCTCTAGATTTTGGCTTGGCCATATCACATGCCTTGGCCAGTGAAATAATAACTGATGTAACATAAGCAAAAACTGAAAACACACATGCATGGTAAAGTACTCATTTTTCTAGGTCTGGTATCATCATGGACAACAAATGTTTTGTGTGACCCGCTAATCCAAGGATAAGAAATAGGTGAAACATACCTGAACCCAATATGTAGCTTAGACTCAAGTCCAGCTTAGCTCAATCTAAATTAATTGAATTTCAACCAATCCAGTACCTGAAATAGAAAAAAATGATAATCATTTAAAGCTGTTAGGTTTTGGGGTTGTTTATATGCAGGTGACTAATACAAAATTGTACAAAAATCAAATGCTACAATGAAAAGTAATTCTCCTCCCTACTCCATTTACTAATCACCCAAGTCCTTGCCCAATTGTTTATATATCCTTCAGATATCCTACACATAATTAGCTACAATATGTTTTTATAGACACATATTTCAAAAAAATCCATTTTTACTCTCACTATTCTATATCTTGACTTTTTAAACTAAGTAAACCTTTAGGACTTCATCAATGATAATAATTAATTGCCATTTGTGAAGTGCCTAGTAAATGCCAAGAAATTTTTATGGACTATTTACTTAATATTAATAATATTTTTGAGATTTTTTTTATTAATCTGATTTTGCAATTAACAAAATGAGATTCAGAAACAATTTTTATATTTTCCAAGCTTGCTCAATGACAGAACCAAAAATAGAACACTAATCTGGACGATCTGAAATCTTTGTATGTAATCACATATACACTAGTTCTATAACGAAGTACAAAATGCAATGACAAAAATTCCTAAGTGAAACATGAGGATCCCTCCATTTTTGTTTTTTTTATATAGAAGGTAGGTTATTTAGGTGTCCTGCTTTTGGCCTATGAAGTAATGTGACCCTATGTGTGTCAATATGATGGAGTAGGATGTGTTTAAGGAGGATGACTCTTTTCTCTGACTATTTAAAATTGTTTTTTATGGGGCACCTGAGTGGCTCAGTTGGTTAAGCATTCAACTCTTGTTTTTGGCTCAGGTCATGATCTCAGGGTCACAGGATCAGGCCTCACATGGGGCTCCATGCTAAGCATGGAGTCTGCTTGTCCCTCTCCCTCTGCTCCTTCCTCTGTTCACATTCTCTCAAATAAATAAAATCATTTAAAAAATAAAATAAAATTGTTTTTATGGAGCTGAAGGAAACCCCAACTCCCCCTATTTTTTTGCCACCACACTTAGATGATTAACCAAATACCATTGCATAAAACATTGATATACTGATATATGTATTTGTAATCAAGCACAAAGACACATGCACACACAAATTTACAATACTCAGGTGTTTCAGAGTCTAAGATTGCTACCCAGTTAGATATAATAAAATAAAAAATACAATATTTATGCTCAAAACTTTAACAGCAGGAAACATAAAAATATCTCAGTTACTAGTCAAGAACAATAGGAGTCTTCTTATCTTATAAAATAAAGAACTTTAAAATTTTTTCTAAATCTTTTTATTTTCCAAATAAACAACTTCTGTTTGCTTTCAAATTTTAATTATTGCCAAGTCAAAATAAATGGGAGAAGATTTAAATTCAAACACGTTTACATGATCTTTGCATAAATAATTAACAAAATGGAAGAGAAGCTAACAAACACAAAGGATGGATATAATGTGCCGACACCATGGAATAAAATGATATTTAAAAACAATACAGTTTGGAGGTATTCTAAAATATGTGTGAATATATTAGGCTAAGTAAACTTAGAACAAAATTAAAAATCTTTCTAAATCTACTTCCCCCAGAATGGAGATTTTATAACAACTGCTTAATTACATACATGTTCACAGCTTGTTAATATTATTAAATATTTAAAAAGCATATGATATTTAACACCTGAAAAGTCTTTTTTTATTTTTAAGAGCATACTTCCACTTTTAAGAATACTTAATCAATAGTTTGATTTTTTAAATACAGTGTAATAATTAATTTTAAGTGTAAAACACTTAAGAGTTTAAAGGTCATGAAACAATGGGTAGGGAAATTTTCTAGGAAGTAAATATTTGACAATTACGCATTTAATTCATTAAAGTGTCACATTATTATGGGGTTTATTTATTTATGACACTATGATTTAATGCTGATATCACATTATTTTTCTTAGGAAGACAGTATTGAGATTTCATAAAAATTCAAAATATTATACAGTAATTTATGTTTGGCTATATATCAAAAGGAAATGAAATCACTATGTTGAAAAAATACCTGCACTCCTATGTTCACTGAAGCATTATTTACAATAGTCAAGACATAGAAACAAGCTAAGTGCCCATCAATGGATGAATGAAGAAAGTGTAGTGTACTTTCTTAAGCGGTAAAAAAAGGAAATTCTACCATTTGCAACAACATTGATGGACCTGCTTAGGAAAACATTACTCTGAGTGAAATAAGTCAGACAAAGACAATCTCACCTGTATGTGGATTCTAAAACAAACAAAAATCATAGAAACAGAAGCTAGATTAGTGACTGCCCAGTGGTGGAGAGTGGTAGAAATGAAGGAAATGGCTGAAGACAGTCAAAACACACAAGAGGAATAAAGGCTGAAGACGCAATTTACAGCACTGTGGCTATCATTAACCATACTGTATTATATATTTGAAAGTTACTAAAAGAGTAGATTTTTAAACTTCTCACACACACAAAAAGAAAAAAAGTTGTAACTATGTGAGATAACAGATGGGTTAGCTAAGCTTATTGTGGAAATCATGTTGCAGCTTATTCATATATAAAATCACTCTATTGTATAGCTTATACTTGCACAATGTTATATCAATTAATGTCTCAATAAAGCTGAAAAAGATTTTCTTTCTTGGATTTCCTCTCTGAGACACGGGGTAAAATTTATTTTATTCAAACCAACTAACTAAAGTTGTATATATACTATTTGATAGGTTTGGGGAAATTAACTGTTAAAGAATTAAAATGATGTAAAGGAAGCAACATTTAAATAATGGACTGTAACATATGTAAACAAAATGTAAGCTGAAGCAGCCCTGTCTATTAAGATGTATAAAATGTCTGAAAGTTCTATGCCACTAATTATGAGAGTTTAATCTTTTCCCAGTATTTTATAAATTCATAGATAACTTAGGTTCTCATTGTCATCAATGCTTCAGAGAACACTCTCCTAAATTTTTCACTTTATGGATTGAGTTACCTTCATTAATGTGTGCTTTCTTTTTCGTGTCATATTAAACTAGATATGATAATTAGTCACTTCTTATTTGTATACCTTAATGCATTGCCTCTGCATTTGCATACATGGATTGTCAGATCTAATGAAGCATAGTCATGTGATGGGTCCACCAAAGGTAGTCAGATGCCAAATATTTTTTCAAAAATGAATTGACTTTCTAAATAGAATCATTTAGCATTGTATATCTGAAAATTGCCAAAAACAATGATTTAAGTTTTGATACAGATGGCATTAGCTTGAGATTGGGAATGTAAAAAAATAGAATTTTACTTGGCAAGTAGGCAGTTTTGTTTCTTGATGTCCCTAGTATTTCCTGACTATATTTAGACACCATCAAGTACATTTCATTGATCTAATTACATATTTGAGTGAATTCAAGATTCACAACCCAGTATCAGTTGAGTGTGCAAACATATCTAATATTTTTGGTAGGTCCTCATAAATACAAATATTTGACGGTAACTAGGTAATGGGGAGCAGTAACTTACTATGATGAAGCTCCTGTTGAAGATGAAGAATTAGAGAGTAGAGCTTAGATTTGTGTTCCTGCTGGCTTCAGCTGCCCATGTCCTTCTTATCTATTCTCTTTGGCATAGGTCATTCATTCCTAGTGGTAGTTCTCATGGTGGTACATTTGCTTGTATAGAGAATGAATGGTATAGAAATACAGTTTTACTTTTCTTATCATGATTGACCTTTTCTGCCCTCTCAGTTGGATTCCTGATACTTTTCTGACTCTAGTTTTTTAAGTTATCAATGAATATGTTGCTCTAAGAATCAGAAATTTGTAAATACTTTTCATGATTCACAAGACGATGGTATTCTTGATGAGCTCAAGGGTCCTGTTTCTAAGTGTTGTGTGCCAGCAGCAATCTTGCTCTAATGTATGCACTTGTGAGAGATCTGAAGCAGCAGTTAAAGAATTAATTGAAAAAAAAAAGAATTAATTGTTTGCAAATTGGACTAGAAATGTTTTGTGAATGTTGAATTAAGCAAACATAATTAAATATAGAAAAAGTGATGTGAATTTACTTGAAAATATCTAGATTATCTGTGTCAGGATTAGTAGTTCAAAAACATAAACATAGGTTTAATACAAAAACAAAATCTACTTAAAATTTTTTTAAATATTTTATTTACTGAAAGAGAAGGGAGAGAACAGGCAGAGAGAAAAGGTGAGGGAGAAGCAGACTGTCTGCTGAGTGGGGAACCCAATGCAGGGGTGTATCACAGGACCCTGAGATCATGACCTGAGACCAACTTAGATGCCTGACTGGCTGAACCATATAGATGACTCAAAATCTACTTTTTAAATTCTTACTTTCTGGGGCACCTGTGTGGCCCAGTTGGTCAAATATCTGCTTTGGCTCAGGTCATGATCCCAAGGTCCTGGGATCCAGCCCGACCTATCTCTGCTCAGCAAGGAGGCTGCTTCTCCCTCTCCATCTGCCTGCCACTCCACTTGCTTGTGCTCTTTGTCAGATAAATAAATAATTTTAAAAATTAAAAAATAAATTCTTAATTTGTTATTAGCATCATCTGTTAAAACCTAAACATTTATTTTTTGGCATAATTTATAAAGTTACTGAAGTTAAACTTCAGTCCCAAGATAACACATTAGTGTCTCTTTATCTAAGTGTCCCCAAACTTCTTCAGTCATGTGACACTCCTTTTGAACTCCTAAGACATAGTTACCAAGTGAGTAGTGTGTCTTCTTCTTCAGGTTTTCCATTCAATCTCTGTAGAGTTTTTACCAGAAGCCTTACCAGAACCAAACTTTGCAGGAGTCTGGGTTCTACATTCATGAGGTCTTCCCTCCACACTTCTCTATTTTTAACAATATTGGTATCTTCCTTTTTCATTCTGTGGCTTTAGGGATGGTAAGTGCTTTTCATAGCTATCTCCATGATAAATAAAAGTTTCCTTTTGCTTTTTAACTAATAAATTTGTTTCTAATAGTTCTTGAGATTAATTCCTATTAAAACATCTGTTAAAATAACTGGTATGAATTACGTTTACTGACTAAACTTGGATTTACATTCCATTGGCCAAAGCAAATCACATCACAAGCCACACCCAATGTCTGGGGAGTGGGTTTATGTACCCTTCCTCTGCTAAGGAATTCAAGCTGTCACATTGTAATCTATTCGCTGATTTATTTTCCTCTACCGTTATTTTTTTCACCTTTGCATATGCACAGAGAAGAAAGTAATTGAAAATATTTTTGTGTATTGTCTAAGAAAATAATTCAGCATATCCACTGTTTTTTTTTTTAACCAGGCATTTATATTTTTTCAGTTTTTTCATTTGTGCAAACTCATTAGGATAGTAACAATAGTTTACATTTATTAAAGGCTTACCAAGTGTGGCACTAATGTCTAATCCTTATTACAATCTTATAAAGTAGGTACTCTTACTTATCTTTATTTTAAAATTAAGAAAACTGAGTTGAGAGATCATAATTAGACCAGGGTTCCATACTTTATTTTAATTTTTTCAAGGTCCCACATTTTAAAATGTGGTATAGCCAGGATTCAGAACCAACTATCTGTTGGTAGAACCTATAAAACACTACTTCAAAATGAAGCCTATTGGAATGAATAGTCACTTGGTTTTAAACATCCATCTAATTTTTAATGTAATTGCATGTTAATAACCATTTAGAAATTTTTTAATAAAAATTATCTGCACTGAAACCATTCTTTTTTCTGTGTACCAGAAAGTACAAAAGAACATGTGCTGACTTATTTCCTGAATTCTCATAGTGATGTGCGTGTGTGTATGTGTGTGCATGCAGCTAATCATCTTAAAATAGATTATTTCAAGCATGTATGGTTTAAAGGATCTTTGAAAGTCACATAATATTTCTCAACATTATGATTTTAGACAACTTTGGAAAGTTTCAACTTAGGCAATATTTAAAATAGAAATATGTTGCAAATTTCCATTTTGCTAAAAGAATCATGACACAAATACAATTCAAGAAAGTCTTGGGGAGTGGATTAGTTATAAGCCTTATAAGCAATCTGATCATTAACTCTTTTCTTTTTACACTGATTATATTTTTGCTTTTCTTTCTTCTTAAGGTTAATATGTCTTGATTATCATTGTGTGGGTGCCTGTGCATGTGTGTGATGTGCGTGATGTGTGTGCATGCGTGTGTGTGCCATATGTGTGTGTGATCACCAGTGGTTTGCTTTTTGTCATTTTGGAATGTCAGGTGAAAGGGAAATGACAGTGGCAGACAAACTATTATATGTGTACCAGAAAGTACACAGAACTGGCATTGACTTATTCACTGAATTCTCACAGTGAGCGACATAAATCAAAACTCCCCATGACAGTAGAGAAAGGCCAGTAAGTTTTGGCAGAAAAATGATATAGGTATGGTTTTCAGAGAAAAAGAAGAGCTTCTTTCCATGCTGCCATCTACAGTAACTACAAGGAGCTTGCAAGTCGAATGTTCCATAATGGGAATTTTTGAGTTAGAGGAATCTTTTACAGTGCTAATAGAGCTGATGATGAGAACTGAATACCTAAGATTGACTGATGAACAGATTGGTTTACATACCCTTCTTTGGGTAGTAATAAGATGTGACATAATTTTTACTGTAAAAATTACTGCTGTAAGAATCCAAGATACTTTTTTTAAGATTTTATTTATTTATTCATGAAAGACACAGAGAGAGGCAGAGACACAGGCAGAGGGAGAAGCAGGCCCCATGCAGGGAGCCCGACATGGGACTCGATCCCGGGTCTCCAGTATCACACCCAGGGCTGAAAGTGGCGCCAAACTGCTGAGCCACAAAGGCTGCCGAATACTCTTTTCTTATAGGGAAACAATAATGAAGTCTGCTTCTTGCCAAAAATGTATCCTATCAATTAGTACAAATGGAACTTCTTTTGTGGACTTATTATGCAGAGCATGTGCATAAAGTGTTATGGAGGATATAGTTATAAATAAGATATATTCTTCCCCTCATGGTAAAAAAATTCAAAAAATTATTTGCTTAAAATTATAGAGAGTAGATTAGAATTCTAAATAAGCATAAAATGCTATAAAAATTCAGAACATAGGGAAGTTACATTTGTTTGGTTATAATTCCGGATAAAGATTTTCTACCTCTATTCGGGCACACAGAGGCAACTAGAAATAGCATAATTGTGTCTGACGAGGTATCACAACATCACAAGTCTTTAGTCAGTCTGACCAATCTCATATACTGGTACTTGCAATACTATAGGCCTCATGCTCATTTCAAACACACACACACAGCATTATCAAGAAACTCACACTTATTTTAAGTCATTCTTGTATAACATCTAATAATAGAGAAGAACAGTGAGTAATATATTTAGAGGTAAATTGAATGAATGAGTTCTAGACATTTTTGGAAAGCTTCAATGGAGCAGTATTACAATTTACTCTGTTTTTACTTACTCTCAAATTCCTACGTATTCATGTGGTAATCTTAAAGGAGTTTTGGTATCACCCTATGACTCACAAAGGACTCGCCTCCTCTAAAGTATATTCAGCTCCAAATTGGATTTCTGCTGTAGCATTGAGTGGGGTCATGTGCCCAAAACCACACTGCTGGATCACTCTGATTTCCAGTAGTTTTCTGTCATAGAAATCTAAACTCTGCTAACTTTCTACCATAGTGACTGGGTAGTACTAAACAAACTAGCTACTTAAAAATAAATAAATAATAAATGAAAAAATATGTAAAAAATATATTTTGCCTGGTTCAGCCCATATCCTATTATTTTGGAGTTGAAACCTTATGTGTACTTGATTGTTAGAGTGGGTCTGAGAATAATATCATACCCCATAATCCTCTTTTCCTTTAATCATAGGTTATTGTTTCAAATATGACCATTTGATCCAAGGGGAATTATTTAATTTCTATTCAAAAACCAACAGAGGGGATCCCTGGGTGGCGCAGCGGTTTGGCGCCTGCCTTTGGCCCAGGGCGCGATCCTGGAGACCCGGGATTGAGTCCCACATCGAGCTCCCGGTGCATGGAGCCTGCTGTATCAATCTGTATCAATCTGATACATTGAATGCCCAAATCTTACTGATCTTTTTTTACCATTTCCTTTTCTCTATGCAAGGAGACTAAATTCCTTTTATTTTAAGAGTCTGGACTGTGTTCATCCATAACAATCATTATTCTTCGTAATATCCAGTTTATTAACTATTATTATTTCCAGAATTATTATTAGTCAGTTTTTAAAATTCCTGAAGGGAATGACTCCAAAGTCTGAACATGAAGGAGACAGCATTTGTACAAAAACAAGAGCAATATTTTGATATTTTATATCAGACAAAATATGGAGCAATATGTATGGAAATTAATTCTTAATGCCAAAAAACAGTCAAGAAGGAAAATGAATTTAAAGTGGGTTGAATTTAAGAATATAGGTAGATGGGATGTCTGTGTGCCTCAGTGGTCTAGTGCCTGCCTTCGGCCAGGGTGTGATCCTGGAGTCCCGAGATTGAGTCCCACGTCGGGCTCCCTGCACGGAGCCTGCTTCTCCCTCTGCCTGTGTCTCTGCCTCTCTCTCTCTCTCTCTGTGTCTCTCATGAATGAATAAATAAAACCTTAAAAAAAAAAGAATATAGGTAGATATACCAGAGATTCTGGATTTAATGTGTTAGTTATCCCATGGTGCTTTGGTGGATAACCAAAACCTAATCCAAATGGCATCTATTTTAAATGAATTTGGAGTTCTGTGACTGTTTTGATATAATGTCCTTACATAAATCCCAAATCTAAAAGATACAAGGATGTTTAAGGGATTTATTTGTGGTAATATCTCTTGGGAGGTCTTCAAAGGACCTTCTTACATTTATGTCACCAAAACATCGAAAATTTATTTGTGAGGGAAGCACTAGTGCTCTTGACAGGTTCTGAATTGGATGTCTTCTTGAGGCAGGGGATAACAAAAAGAACAGGACTCTTGACATTAATAGTCATGCCAGTATTCCAGATTGGGAGATGCCAAAGTATAGCCCTTAGTATAGTGATTTTACACCCAATGTGGTCCCTGAAATGGGCAGCAAAGTAGGTACAATAATAATAATACTTTTCATTGTAGGCACCTCTGGTAGTAGCAAATTGACATGGACATTCTAGCAGTGAAATAAATGGACATCATTCAGTGTTATGTGATATTTTAAAATCAAAACCAAAACAAGACAGAAAAGGCACCACCTCATTTGAGCTATCATATTACAAAGTGAAGGTCTTTATCACATTGGAGAGGGAAGACCCAGGTTTTACAAAGTAGGCCGAATCCCTACATAGAATACCAGGTAACAGAGACACAAGTTTACATTATAACTTATAAAAAAAAGAAAAAAAATGTATACTGCTCTGACATATTCTCTCAGGTTGCTGGTTTTGACTGAGTACAGACAAAATAAGATTAAGGCTCCCTTCTCTTCCACTTGGCCTATAATTTAGTAACTCCAACAACACATAAAATTCCTATACAAATTAGGATATTGTATAAACCCTCTAATAATTTATGCAAGGAGAAAAACAGACAAACTTGAAGTTAGGGAGAAAAACTATCACTTTTTCCATCAAATAACAGCTCTCATTTTTAAAGAGCTTCAACTTTGTTACTAAACCCTCAGTAGAGACTGAAAGGGACATCTTACCTATAATCATGTAGTCTCAGTTATGCAACATGATTAGCTGTTATAAGATTCATTACTCTCTAGAGTCAGGCTCCTACAGATTCTAATACCATGTATGTGTTACATAATCACGTAGCTCAGACTCTCGTGGGATCTAATTCTACTGAATTACCACCGCTACTTCCATTCTTATCTATAGCCTGTTAGGGAATTCTACAGAATCAATTGACTGGGAGAAAAAAAAAAATATATATATATATAATTATAACTGTGCACACACACACACACACACACGCAAGATTTATTAACTTGTTAGAAGGAATGATCTCCTTTTGGCAGCTGAGAAGTCTATTTTTGGCAAACTTGAGATCCAGAAGAACTGATGGTGTAGTTCCAGATTGAGAGCTGGTAAACTAGAGACCCTAAAAGAGATGAATTTTCCATTGCAGTCTGGAGACAGGAATATAATGATGTTCCTATTCACATAAGCAAGAGGAGTTCTATTTATTCATGGGAGGGTTCAGCTTTCTTATTCCTCCAGACCTTTATTTTCTATTTATTTATTTATTTACTTTTAAAGATTTTATTTATTTCTTCATGAGAGACACAGAGACGCTGAGAGATAGGCAGGGGGAGAAGCAGGCTTCCCGTGGGAAGCCTGATGTGGGACTTGATTCCAAGACTCTGAGATCACACCTGAGCCAAAGGCAGATATTCAACCACTGAGCCACCCAGGCACCCTCCTCCAGACCTTTAATAGATTAGATGAAGCCCACTCACATTAGGGGAGGAGTTCTGCTTTATTCTGTATATTGATTAAAATGTTAATATCATCTACAACCACCCTCACAGAAATACCAAGAATAATGTTTGACAAATATCTTGGTGTCCTATGGTCCAGTTAAGTTGATGTCTAAAATTAATTATCATAGGCCTGAAAGATAATTGTGTAGGAAAATCCTTTCAGGGGTAGAATTTTGAGCATGGCCTCTGGTTGTTCACTTTGCATAAGAAAATAATTGGTTGAAGGTACAGATACGCATCAATTCATTGATATTAACAATCAGGTGTGCTGACGAATAATTTTTCCAATAACACTAACTTTAGAAACCCTACAATCAAAAAATTAGGGAATAATTTGGTTAAGAAGGAAGATTAATGATGAACTTCTAAAAATTGGCAAAAAACATAGATATTTGTTATTTATATAAATGTTTTCAAACACATACTGATATATAAGAGACTTGCAGTACCAGGTCAGATAAGATTTCTTTTTTTTTTTTTTTAATTTTTATTTATTTATGATAGTCACACAGAGAGCGAGAGAGAGGCAGAGACACAGGTAGAGGGAGAAGCAGGCTCCATGCACCGGGAGCCCGACGTGGGATTCGATCCTGGGTCTCCAGGATCGCGCCCTGGGTGAAAGGCAGGCGCCAAACCGCTGCGCCACCCAGGGATCCCTCAGATAAGATTTCTTATTGTGTGGATGTCAGTCAGGCTCTTTATGTGCCACCTAGTGTTTACTCTGTAGACTCGTTAACAAACTGACAATGGATGCTGGTATAGAATTTGCTTAGCCTCAAATACGTAAGATTCTCGTAAAGGTAAATCTGGCTACCTCAGCTGCTCAATTACCAAATGTCTATAGTGAAGATCAACTAGGAATCCTACGTATATGTTCCCAGAGGGAAGGGTGGAAGTAAGTTCTGGTGGCAGTTTAATGAATGTTTACCCTTTTGAATCAAAGAGTAGTAATCCTTCCCCCTTTGATATTATCACTTACTATAGGTAAGCATTTCCATTCTGTGTCTCTAATTTTCCTGCCCTCAGTCTTACCCACTGATTTATAGAATACATTATTTGCTACAATTATCATCCCATACAATGTTGCTTCTGACCAAGGCATTCACTTTACAACAAAAGAGTAAAGCAATGGACTCATACCCAAGGGAATCACTCACCTTGTTGGGTGCCTCGTTACCCAGAAGCAGTTGGTCCAGTTATATAGTGGAATGGCTTATAGAAAATATCTGGTAGAATTGAAGAAATCTTCTAAATTTTTTTTTTATTTATGACCACAAATGTTTTTTTCTGTCTTAGAAAACAGATTGGAAACTCAATGGTTGAAAGTGAGAATGACTCCTTTCATTATAATCCCTCAGAACACCCTCAAAAATGATTTTGTCTCCCCTCCCTATAATTTACTGCTTTGATGGTTTACAGGTGTTTGTTTCCAAAGGCAGAATTGTTTTACAAGGGCACAGTGATGGTTTCAATGAACTCGAAATTAAAAACAAAACAAAACAAAACTTACTCTTATTGAGTTTCTAATGCAACCAAATTAATAGGTAAAGGCCAACTGTTTGTAGTTACAATCTTAATAGTAAGGTGCAATATAATTTCTGCTACACAGTAGAAGCAGAGAGGATTATGTTTGTCTAACTCATGGGTTCTCAAGGCCACAGCAATCAAATATCAAACATAGCATGATATTTAAGGAATAAAGGTTTGAGTCACCTTACTAAGCAGAGTATCACAAACTTTTGAGGCACTGACTGAGTATAAATGGAACATAGCATGGAAAGTGAAAGAAAGAAGTTTTTAATAGCAACTAAATACCAGTTGTTAAACAAAGACTAGACAAATAATCATATTGTCTTTATTGTTCTGTATCGTATCAGTTGCCTTTTTAAAAGCTTTTCTTTTCTCAGCACGCCATGACTACATCAGTCAGTAGAACTTGCGATTCTTGATCTCAGGATTGTGAGTTCAAGCTCCATACTGGGTATGGAGTATACAATAAATAAATAAACAAGTAAATAATATGAATTTAAAAAGTGAAGACTTTCTTTTTTTCTGCACAATTTTTATAAAGGGTTGATGGAATGACTTATTAATCAGTCTTTACAGGTTACAGGTTCTACAAATTAGAAGGGGGTTTGTGATTACACTAGAAAAGAAATAAAGACTATCTAATGCTATATATAGTATAGCATATGATGAGGATTTCAGGAAAAGAGCAAACACATTGTTACTTGCACATTATCTTTGTCAGTCACATGATCTTGTTGCCATTGTTTGGGAGATAAGCTTGAATAGAAGGCTGTGTACTGGCACTGAGGAAAAGGATTGTTGGTACTCAGAACCATTCTCACCACCTTCCGTGCTCTCTCCTATAGCTTAGAAGCATGTCTAGAAAACAAATTTCCCAGGGTGCTTTGTGGCAGTGCTTTGGTTTAGATTATAATAATATGAGTGACTGTTAGATCTGGAAGGCAGAAGTGAAACAGTTCTATTCTTCCTTTTGCAGCAGAAAGCAAAAGCATGGATATGGTGAATGTGAGAATTTTTAGTGTCTGCTGGCCATTAAGAATCATTCTCTTCAGTGTTACAGCCTGCCCTGCAGCAACCAACAGCAGTGACTTCCCGTACCTTTTGAGCAGGGTTGGAAATAGGAACTTCATAATTCCCCCAAAGCTATCAACAAACCTGAGATCTATTGGTGGTATGCTGTGACCTTTTACTTCTCAGTCCTTTCAACAGATATGTAAGCACTTAATTTGCTGTGCTAAACTCTAAATTGCTTGCAATATTTAAAGAGGTTTATGTTATCCTAATAGAACCATCAATGACAAAAGGTTATAATAAAGTGAATGAGGATTTATAAAGATTTATAAAATAATACTACATGGGCTTCTATGCTCATTTAAATAACACTATGCATGTAACAAAATAATTTCTAGTAAATAAAGGGCTCTTAATATCAGTAATCAAATAATATCAATAAATAAAAGGCAAACATCTACAGAGAAATTAGACAAAAGTTGTTAAGAACCAGTACTTAAGAATGCGGTCATTGCTATCCCCTGCTAATTTCTTCTCTGAAAATCCAACTCAACAAAAATATGCTAAAAAGCAAACCAAAAAAAAAAAAACAAACAAACAAACAAACAACAACAACAAAAACCTCACAGAAAGAAACAACAACAACAAAACCAACAAAGGGGAATAGATAAAGCATCCATGTAATGTTACTTTAAGAAAAGGGGTAATAAAAAAAAAGAAAAGGGGTAATAGGAAAACTTCCCAACAGAGAAAAAACATGGAAGAAAACCGAGACATTAAAGCAGATAAAATTTGAATCCAACACTCCCAACATTAACACAAAAATATTAAATATGTAATCACAACTTTTAGAAAAAAAACACTAAGAACACAGGAAAGAATGGCCAGTAAAGAGGAAGATAAATAGGAAGAAAAGAAACAGAACAGTAGGATACATAGAAAAGTGAAGTGAGAAAACTTAACAAAAGGAAACTAAATTCAAATAAGTAGTGAACAAGTAGTAAAGAAAAGACAGGAACCAAATATATAACATGTGCAAAACTGAATATGTGAAGGAGAAAATCAAATAAACAAATGTTCCGTTGAGTTTATTAGGAAAGATCCATTTGGCTTCTTGGTGAAAAAGAGTATGGCACTTATAAAGGAAAGGAAATAAGATAGATAAATTGAAAATGAAGGTCCAGGTAATCACTTTGGCTGCAATATTCATTGATAGAAGATCAACACTTGCAAAGAGCCTCAAGGAAAGAAAATATGATACAAGGATCTTATATCCAGCAAAGTCATCTTCCAAGTATAAAGTATATAGACAAAACAGTTTTTACCGTAAAATAGCAGCATACATTTTTCATACAAGCCTTTCTGGAAGAAAGGCTATAGTTAGGTAAGAAGTGAATGGAAAGATCCTGGCAAAAGACTGTTAGGGAGAATTTATTTATTTGCTTATTTTTAAAGAATTTATTTATTTATTTATTTATTCATGGGAGACACAGAGAGAGAGACAGAGGGAGAAGCAGGCTCCGTGCAGGGAGCCCGATAAGGAACTCCAGGATAGTGCCCTGGGCGGAAGGCAGGCGCTAAACCGCTGAGTCACCCAGGGATCCTCCAGTGGAATTAATTTAATATATTCAACTAAAAATTGAAATCATAAAAACCAAGGCAGGAATAGGAATAACAGGATAGAATATAAATATTAGATATTCTGATAATATCAAATGAATAAATGAAAACAAAATAATTTGGATATTAAAATAATTCTCTTTATTACCTTATGCACAATAGCTTGCAGTCGAACCTGAAGTCTTTTATTTTTTTTTTAATTTTTATTTATTTATGATAGTCACACACAGAGAGAGAGAGGCAGACACAGGCAGAGGGAGAAGCAGGCTCCATGCACCGGGAACCCAATGTGGGACTCGATCCTGGGTCTCCAGGATCGCGCCCTGGGCCAAAGGCAGGCGCCAAACCGCTGCGCCACCCAGGGATCCCCAAAGGACATCTTTTAAAACGATAAATTCGGGCAGCCCTGGTGGCACAGTGGTTTAGTGCAGCCTGCAGCTCGGAGTGTGATCCTGGAGACCTGGAATCGAGTCCCACGTCGGGCTCCCTCCGTGAAGCCTGCTTCTTCCTCTGCCTGTGTCTGTGCCTCTCTCTCTCTCTCTCTCTGTCTCTATGAATAAATAAATTTAAAAAATAAAATGATAAATTCAGGGACAAAAGCATACAGATTTCATACAAAGATAAACACACAAGGAAGATAATATTAAGTGACGGAGCAGAGGAAGGTATGAGGGAGGAAGAGAATGCAAGATTTTTTTCTCATAATGAATACAAAGGGATGGCTAAATATTTTATTCAAAAGTCTCATTATAAAAATAATCACTTAAAAACTTACTAAATATTAGAGTAGTCATATATGTATATTGTGTATGTAGATTATATATGTATAATATATCAGAAGTTATATATATTTATACTCAAACATAAGCACAAATATATACAAAATCTGATATAGCACAACACTTTAGAGTCACAGGAAAGAAGGAGGGAAAGGAGGAGGAAGAAAAAAGGGGGAAGAAGGAGGAAAGGGAGAGGAGAAAAACGGGGAAGAAGAGGAGAAAGAAAACAGAATAATTCCATAAATATTCTTCTTTATAATTGAGCTTTAATGAATAGTAGGAAACAATTCAGCATTGCTTCCACTCTCCAAGGGTAGGTTTTCTTTGTTATAAACATTGTTAAATGTTTCCCCAGGCAAGTGAAATATTTTAATGTAGAACTATAGACAAAATATAAATGAATATTGGAGGATATGTATCAATGATGAGTTTGAGAACTTGAAAATCTTTTACCTTAATATTGTCTCTCCGAATTAATTATTTAATGAATATTTTATTGTTATCATAAAGAAAAAGAATTGTGTTGGAAAGGGACAGGGAAGGCAATTAGCTGCATGTGATTATTTAAAAAAGAGCAAGTGGTAGGAACATGTGAAGGTATCTTTTTATTTTGATTATTTTCACATATCTGGTTACAGAATCTATCATCTTTTCAGTGCTTCAAAATGCACTAGAATATTAGTTACTGTATACAGGCAGGATTATGTTTTTACTTGTTTGTCTTGTTTTTATAGTTTTCTGCCTTATTCCTAGCACCTAACACCATACCTGATCTGATATATGGTAGATGCTCATTGATAGTTGTTGAATGAGAGATCATTTTTGGAGAAGTGTTCTTGTATTGATTCTTGTTCGCAAAGCTAATGGAAAAGAAACTATCAGGTTAAAAACTGTTTGCGCCTAATAATTATTTTCATCAAATGAAAACACTTCCAGTCATGAGCAAGCAATCAATGCGTCTTTTACCCCTTAGACGTGAAGGGATAAAGAAGGGAACGGCTATCAGAACACTCAGTCGATTAAGTGACCAATTCTTGGTTTGGCTCAAGTCATAATCACATAGGTAGTGAGGTAGAATGGGAGCCTGGCATTCCTTCCCCACACTGAGCCCCACCTCAGGGTCTGAGCTCAGGAAGGAGTCTTCTTGAGGATTCTCTTCCTTTGCTCCTACCCCCACTCATGCTTCCCATGCATCTTCTTTCACTCTCTTTCTTTCTAAAATAAATAAATAAATCTTGTAAATAAAAAAGAGTTCTTTGTATATTTTGGATAATGGTTTTTTATCAGGTGCATTTTTTGGAAAAAAATATTACCCATTCTGTGGCTTATCTTCTAATTCTCTTGATATTGATTTTCATTGAGCAAAAGCTTTTAAATTTAATGAAATTCAGCTTATCTTTTTTTGTTTTCATGGATCTTGCCTTTGGTGGAGTGGTAAAAAGACCTTATGATAGCCAAGGTAATCTAGGTTTTCTCATATACTCTCTTCATGGAGTTTTATACTGTTCTTTTTCACATGTAGGTGAGTTATTTTTTATAAAGGGTACAAGATTTGTGTCTAGGCCTGTGTTTTTGCAGATGATTGCCCAATTTTTCAGCACCATTTGTTGCAGAATCTATCTTTATTGTATTACCTTTTCTCCTTTGTCAAAGATCAGTTGACTGTATTTATGGAGATCTATTTCTGGGATCTCTGTTTTGGCCCATTACTCTATTTGTCTGTTCTTTTGTCAATGCCACACTGCCTTGATTACTATAGCTGAGTAGTAAGTCTTAAAACCAAGTAGCATCTGCCCTCCAACTCTGTTGTTCTCCCTCAATAGTGTGATGGCTATTCTAGATATTTTGTCACTCCATATAAATTTTAGAATTAATTTTTGATACACATAAAATAACCTGATGGGATTTTAATTGGTATTACATGGACAGCTCCCTCTATCCACCCTTTATATATATATATTTTACATTTTCATAATATTGAATCATCTTGTCCATAAAAATAGAATATATCTCCATTTATTTAGTTTTTGTTTGTTTGTTTTTTTGTTCATCTAAGTATTTCATTTTTTTACTTATTTATTTGTTTATTTATTTATTCAGAGAGAGAGAGAGAGAGAGAGAGAGAGAGAGGCAGAGACACAGGTAGAGGGAGAATCAGGCTCCATGCAGGGAGCCTGATGTGGGACTCGATGTCGGGTCTCCAGGATCAGGCCCTGGGCCGAAGTCGGTGCTAAACCACTGAGCCACCTTGGCTGCCCTAAGTATTTCATTTTTGAGACTGTTAATGTAAATGGTATTGTGGGTCTTTTTTTCCAATTTTTTATGTAAATTACAGTTAACCATTCAATATTAGTTTCAGGTGCAGAACCCAGTGATTCATCACTTACATACAATACCCCATGCTCATCAAAAGTGGTCTCCTTAATACCCATCCCCTATGTAATGCATCCCCTGCTCACCTGGGAAGAGTGATCATCAGTTCCTTCTATGTAGCTAAGAGTCTGTTTCCTGGTTTGCCTCTCTTTTACCCCCTGTTCATCTGTTCTGCTTCTTAAGTTCCATATATGAGTGCAATCGTAAGGCATTTATCTTACTTGACTGACTTACTTTGCTTAGCATAATACTCCATAGCTCCATCCACGTTGTTGCAAATGGAAAGATTTCATTCTTTTTATGGCTGAGTAATATCCCATTTATTTATATATACACATTTGCTTATCTATTCATCAGTCGATGGCATTTGGGCTCTTTCCATAATTTGGCTATTGTTGATAATGTTGCTATAAACACTGGGGTGAATGTATCCCTTCGAATTAGTATTTTTATATCCTTTGGGTTAATACACAGTAGTGCAATTCCTTGATCATAAGGTAGTTCTATTTTTAACTTTTTCAGGAAATTCTGTACTATTTTTCAGAGTGGCTACACCGGTTTTCATTTCCACCAACAGTGTGAGAGGTTTCCCCTTAAAATGCAACATCCATTCATAATAAAAACCCTCAGCAAAGTAGGGATAGAGGGAATCTATATCAACATTACAAAGGTCTTATGTGAAAAACCCACAGCTAATATCATTGTCTATGGGGAAAACAGAGCTTTTCCTCTATGGTCAAAAACAAGACAGTGTGGTCCACTCTCACCCATTGTTATTTAACATAGCAGTGGAAGTCCTACCCTCAACAGTCAGACAGCAAAAAGAAATAAAACACATCCAAATTGGCAAGGGAGAAGTCAAACTTTCACTATTTACAGATGACATCATACTCTATACGGAAAACCTAAAAGACTCTACCAAAAAGTTGCTAGAACTGGCACGCAAATTCGGTACAGTCACAGGTTAGAAAATCAACATACAGATATCTGTTGCATTTCTATACATCAATAGTGGAACAGCAGAAAGAGGAATTAAAGAATTGATTCATTTACAATTACACTCAAATCCATAAGATATTTGGGAGTAAACTCAACGAAAGAGGTGAAAGTCCTGTATTCTGAAAACTATAATATACTGATGAAAGAAACTAAAGAGGATGCAAAGAAATGGAAAAACATTCCATGCTCATGGATCAAAAGAACATATATTGTTAACATATCTATACTACTGAAAGCAATCTACATATTTAATACAATTCCTATCAAAATACCACCAGGATTTTTCACAGTGCTAGAACACACAATCCTACAATTTGTATGGAACTGTAAAAGACCTTGAATAGCCAAAGGAATCTTGAAAAAGAAAAACAAAGCTGCAGGCATCACAATCTGGACTTCAAGCTGTATTACAGAGCTGTAGTGATTAAGACAGTGTGGTACTGGCACAAAAACAGACGAAAATCAGTGGAACAGAGTAGATAACCCAGAAATGGATTCTGACAACTATATGGTCAGCTGATCAACAAAGCAGGAAAGAATATCCACTGGAAAAAAGTCACTTTAACAAAAAATAGTGGTGGGAAAAGTGGACAGCAACATGCAGAAGAATGAAACTGGACCACTTTCTTAAGTTCAAATGGATTAAAGATCTAAATGTGAGATCTGAAACCATCAAAATGCAAGAGGAGAACACAGGCAGCAACCTTTTTGACACCAACTGTAGCAACTTCTTATTACATATGTCTCCTGAAGGGAAAGAAAAACAAAAAAAGACTATTGGGATTCATCAGTGTAAAAAGCTTTTGCACAGTGAAGGAAACAATCAACAAAACTAAAAGGCAACCTTGTAGAATAGGAGAAGATATTTGTTAATGACATATCTGATAAAGGGTTAGTATCCAAAATCTATAAAGAACTTATCAAACTCAACACCCAAAAAATGAATCATCCAGTTAAGAAATGAGGAGAAGACATGAATGGACATTTTTCCAAAGAAGACATAGAGATGGCTAACAGACTCAACATCAATGAAAACATGCTCAACATCAATCATCAGGGAATTACAAATCAAAACTACAAAAGATCTCATTTCACACCTGTCAGAATGGCTAAAATTAACAACATAGGAGACAAGTGTTGGCTAGGCATTGTGTTTTCAATTTCAAATTCCACTTGTTCATTGCTGGCACGTAGGAAATCAGTTGACCTTTGTATATTAACCTGTCATTCTGTAGCCTCGCTATACTCATTTAATAGTTCCAGAAATATTTTTGTTGAATTTTCAGACTTCTACATAGATAGGTGTGGAGTGAAGAGAAATTAAGAAAAATGGAGTGCTTTGGCATGTTTCAAAATGGTTTCTCTTCCCCTTCCCTGCTGTAAGCCCCAGGGAATTTTTTTAATGGTATTTATTGTGGGAATCTGATGGAGCTCCTAGAAGTGAATCTAACAGTATTGTGGGAGTTTCTTCTATGACTAGATCCACTTGGAGTTTTTATTTTATTTTATTTTATTTTTTATTTTTAAATGATTTTTTTAAAGATTTATTTATTTATTCATGATAGACATAGAGAGAGAGAGAGAGAGAGAGAGAGAGAGAGAGAGAGAGAAGCAGGCTCCATGCCGGGAGCCCGACGTGGGACCCGATCCCGGGACTCCAGGATCGCGCCCTGGGCCAAAGGCAGGCGCTAAACCACTGAGCCACCCAGGGATCCCCCCCCCCCCGCTGGAGTTTTTAATCCCCAGAGTTGTTTGCTCTGAGACTCCAGAAATTCAAGTTTTCAAGTACAAGTACAGTTCAAATTTTCATCTCAGGCCTGGTTCCTACAGGTGTTTCCGCTTGTGAGTGTCTGCTCCAGGTAAGCTATGACTCCCTCCTGTTATTCATTCACCTTTCTATATATCCAATCTTGGGATCAGTGATTTTTCCTGTGTCTTCCCCCTCTTAAAGATCTGAGAAGAGTTGATTTTTAAGTCTATTCAGCTTGTTTACTTGTTGTTAGGACAGAGAGTTGACTTCTCAGCTTCCTATGTGCAGAACTGGAAATCACAGTTCCAGTAAGGAAATGTTCTAAAATCGTGGAGATGGTTGTACATATCTCTGATTAGAGAAAGACCAATGAATTGTACATTTTAAATGGGTGAATAGTGTGGTATGTGAGATATAGCTCAACAAAGTTGTTAAAAAATATTTGGATTCTAAACAATATAAATGTTTTGTATGCCTGTGTCCCTGAGGTGTTATACCAGTCTTTGTAGAGAATATGTGCAAACTTTGTGATTTATGATGAACACCTGTTCTCCTGGGTTTCTGGAGCCTCAGAAACTGGTCTTGTAGGCAATGGCTAAATACCTACGTGGTGGACCACCAATAAAAGCCATGGCGTTGTAGGCTCAGGTGACTTCACTGGTAGACAATACTTCAAACAGGTTTCCTCATCTTGTTGCTAGAGAAATTAACCATGTCCTCTACTGAGGGAGAACTTTTGGGAGCTTACACCTGGTTTCCTTCAGACTTTGCCGCATGTACTATTTTCCTTTAATCATTTTGCTTCAAAAAAATCACTTTGCTTTTGGTCCATTTGCTGTAATAAGCCATAATTATGTGTACAATAACTTCTGAGCTCTGTGGGTTCTAACAAATCACTGAATCTGGTGATAGTCTTGGAAACGTCTGACATAGCTGCTTAGGGAAAGTCTTATGTAGAGATCAGCAGCACTCTTCCTTATCTGGAACATGTAAGTGCAAAGATTGTAAAGATGTGAAAAGGGAGTGTGTAGAAAACTCATGCCTATCTTTAATCCTCACTTGAAAGTGACACAGAGATTGGAAATTATATGGTTCCTAACTGCTGGACAGGGCATGTTGGCAATGTAAGGTAAAATATGAACTCTGGTGAGTGATGCTGTCAAGAAGAGCAAATGTTTTTACGATTTGAAAAAATATTAAAGTAGGGGATCCCTGGGTGGCTCAGTGGATTAGCGCCTGCCTTCGGCCCAGGTTGCGGTCCTGGAGAACCAGGATCAGTCCCGCATCAGGCTCTCTGCATGGAGCCTGCTCCTCCCTCTGCCTGTGTCTCTGCCTCTCTCTGTGACTATCATAAAAAAAAAAGACCAGGACACACCCCAGTGGGAAATCCGGCTCAGCGGACCAGCGTGACTGTGCAACTTTCTGCATATGCCATGGGCCACTGGCCCCTATAAAGCTGCTGCGCCTCTTAGCCTCGGGGCCCAAGCCCTGCTCCGCTGCGTCGGGTGCACTTGGACCAGGCTCGAGCGTGTAAATAAACCCTCGTGTGATTGCATCGCTGTCGGCTCCTTGGCCGTGTCTTGGATTCGCAATCTTGGGCACAACATAAAGGTGTAGATTAAAAAAAAAAAACAAAAACAAAAAAAAAACTTACAAAGATACACAAAATAGGACAGTACAGGCAATATAACAATAGGAGGAGGGCGGGTGTTGGAGGGGAATGGGTGACGGGCACTGAGGTGGACACTTGACGGGATGAGCACTGGGTGTTTTTCTGTATGTTGGTAAATTGAACACCAATAAAAATTAATTAAAAAAAAGGAGGTAATTAAATAAATGTATATATTTAAATATATGTAATATTATAGATGTATATATGCATCTACATATATACAATATGTATAGTAAGTATATAGAATAAATATATGTATATATATACAAATAAAATGTATGTATGCATTCAAATGTATAAATATATATCTAAATACATGTATATATTTATATATGATTTTATATATTTATATATAATTACTTATATATAAGTGAGTAACTCAAAGCAAAAAGATAACTTGAGAAAGAAATATACATCAATTGTAGCAAACCAGCCTGTTCTTGTCACAGCTAAAGGAAGCAGGAAAAAATCGTAATTTAAGCTTAGGCAACTTTAATAAAATGCTGAATGGGGATGTAGAAAATAGCTGAAAATTGTTCAAATGTCTTAAATGCTATTTTAAAGAAATGAAGATACAATTATATAGTTTTTTAATTTCAAAGAGAATAATTGGGAAAACAAAAGTTAAAGAAATTTCTGATAAAACAAACTGCAAATCGGCAAAGCTCTCTAGAAAGCCATTTGCTGTGAAATGTTACAACTTTGAAATGAGCATAATGATCATTAAAGATTAACAATTTAAAGAAACCCATTTTTCGCCTAATCCAGAGGGGAAAATCCTAAAATTCCCCTAATCCTAATAATAAAAAGCAAAAGCTTAATGGAAATGATATAGAAATAAATGTCAACACAAGTTTAGGAACTTTAAGAAGAAAACATTGTAAAATAAACTCAAGATTCAGAAAAGCAGCTCATATTATTTTTTAACAGTTATTATCTTAATGAAGTGGCTTTCCCATTCAGGGTATGGTGTATGTGTGGAGTGGGAAGAGAGAAGGTATTTGAACATGTGTGCATACAAGAGTGTGTAGTACAAGTTCTGATATATTCTTTTAAGATGAGCATAATTACAGTTAAGGTGAATTTTTTTTAAGATTTTATTTATTTATTCATGAGAGACATAGAGAGAGAGGCAGAGACACAGGCAGAGGGAGAAGCAGGCTCCATGCACCGGGAGCCCGACGTGGGACATGGGACCTGATTCCAGGTCTCCAGGATCACGTCCTGGGCCTAAGGCAGGCTTAAGATGGAATTGAAACTTCTCCTTTTTTCATAGAAGTCTATGTGACAAAATTATGAAAACAGATCTGGATTTTCATTAATGGAAAATATTTGTAATTAAAGATTCTTTGGTGAATGCATTTTAACTAAGACACTATATAAAGTTATAGCTAAGGAAAGATTTAGAAAACTCAGAATCTGAGTGGTAGTGTTTGGTATTCTGTTTTTATTTGTCTATTTTTAGTATATCAAGTAGTACTCTAATTTGCAAAATTACCTGTGAATACCACACAAATTTCAAAAGCTGTTGTAGTGTTGCCATCTGATATAATTGTTATAATGACTGCTATAGAATTCCCTTTCTGAAATGGTCTGAAGTAATATTCTTTCTGCTAATGTATACTTTGTTACATGGTCCTGGATAAAATTTAATGTTATAATATGCAATTTAATAGAAATCTTTTGTTGCAGCCATAACTTCCCTATTTCTGGCAAGTAAGTAAACTGCCCAATAAAACAGCCCTATGAAATTCTTCCCTTTTCTACTAAACAGTTCTCCACCTTCAATCTCCATATTGAAGACATTGTTGACTATACTTCTCCAACATGAAGACTAATTCAGGAGATAGAGGCAAGTGAAGAAGATAATGAAAATACTGGGGGAAAAATATGCTTTCTTTCCTTTGAAACCACCATCCAGATACTCAACACTACCAATTTTCTTAAATAAAACTAACTGTGCATATAGGGAAGAAAAGTCCATCCTGATAGTGTTAAGATACTCTTGACTCTCCTTTCTTTCCCACCATCCCCTGTGATATTAGAAGACCTAAAAGAAAGAAAAGCGATATCCTTAGGAGAGGAAATGAAAGGAACTGATATGACCAGTACTCCACAACCCACCATATTTATTCTCCTCAATGAAAAGCCTTATTCCTCTCCTACTTGATTTCTTTCCTATTCCATTGACTTATTAGGCCAGAATCACCATATGAGTCTTAACTCCTATTCCCTAAGCCACTGCTTCCCCTTCCCACCTTATGTCTTTTTTTTTTTTTTTTTACAAGATAACCAGCCCTTGGGCATAGGTGTTATGCATAATCACCAGAAGCTCAGGGCAACCCCTCCAGAATATTAGAGCTACAATAAAGAAAAATGGATTTTGTGCTATATACAAAGCACTTTAGAATATATTACTTTTAAATAAGGTTGTGGTATATGACAGTTTCTCTAGTGCTTTCAATTACCTTATTGTGCTCCAGACACATTTTTTTTTTACTTAAAAGAGTTAAAATGGGCCAACCTGTGAGATTAACTGTTGTATATGGCACTTTTTGTAGGAAAAATGTCCATATCCCTGGAAGAAATATTTTCAAATTTCCTTGTTTTTGGTATGCTTCCACTGCATTTCAAATGTTTCCTTGTTGTTAACAGGATCTCAATTGCTATGACTTTCCCGCATTTTCCACCCCTTTCTTCCTGCACTCTAGTGTAATGTAGGGAGACTAAATTGGACATTCTCAACTATGTCAAATCTTTACATATACTATATAAATAAAATAGAGATGCCGTTAGGGCCCTGCTTCCCCATATACTAACTAATAGCTAATCATAGCCTCCTACACACACGCATGGGCACACACACACTCCTAATCAAACTACCTCCTTCAACTTATATCAGGATTCATTACTATTTTTGCTTCCAAATGCTTTACTGATTATCTTATTTCTGTATAAAAACTTAGAATGAAAAGAATACATTAATTAATAATAAACAGAATAAATAAAAATAAAATAAAGTGAGTAGGATAAATAAGCAGTTTAGAATCAAACTGAAAAATAAAAGTGATAATTATTGAGCTCCTCAAAGATCCCCAAAATAGGTTCAGAGTTGGGGAATACTAAGATACAAAACATAAGACAACAACTGAGGGAAAATATATAGGGAATGTAGTTGATGGAGCTAGGACATGTGGCTTTGAGTCTTGTGGTCCAAGGCACCCCGACCTTAGTGTGTATAGGGGCTTATAATGGGGCCAGAGGACATTTACAATGGTGTAATTGGCTTTTAACTTCTGAGGGCGGAGTAGGAGGTGTTAGTGCACAAGCAATCATAGAAGACAATTTCTACAAGGGAAGATTAGCAAGCAAGGTCATGGACTGCATGGGCCTCAACAAAAATAGGGGTGGTCTTGGCCAATTTCAGGGACTTTAGGAAGCAGGCTGCTGCAGCTTAATCTTAAACTATACTTAGAGTATATATATACTGGCAGCCAGGGCTTTAGCAGATGATTTGGCAGATGCTGGCAAATCACAGAGGCCTGAGTAAGCAGGCACAGCTGAGGCAAATATACAATTACAGGGAAAAGTCTTCACAGGCCATTCAGGCCCTGGCCAACAGAACAGTATTTGCTACTTCAAAACTATGCAGCAGCTGTGTTCCACATGTGCTGACAACACTAGGAAGGTTCTAGCTTTAAACTATGAGTACCAAGCTTTAAACTTAGGTGCCAGGCCTAAGACAGTAGTTCTGGATTAGTTAAATAGCAGCCCCTTATGTCAATTGTGTTTTCCAGAATAAAAAACCAAAATAAGATAGTGGAAAAATACTAAAAAAGTCAAACAAGAAACGAAATACCAGACTCTCAGCCTGCTGTTGCAGAAAACACAACAATGAGATGCTATCAAAGTTTGTAACGGTAAAGCAAAGGAAAAGACTCCGCTCACACACTGATTTTTATTTAGCCCCTTGGGGCTCAGCTTCAGAAATATCAACAGTACATTTGGCTGTAGAGAGTATCCTTTCAGTTGAAACCCAAGTGGGAGGGTAAACATTTTCTAGGAGGCAGGTTTCTTAGGCCTTAGGATAGTGCCTTGTAAGAAATAGTGGAAATGACCTAGAAATGAAAATGCCTGTCTATTATGAGAATGTGGCTTCTATGTCACCAGATGGAACCTGTACTCAAGTCAGTATTGGAGTGCTAGAAACAGGGCTTGAAGGGGAGATGGCAATTAATATGGTAATGACAGCTCTATGATTAATCACCTTATAGCAATGAGTTTGAATTCAGAGGATTTTGCTTTCAGAGTTCTGGTCGTAGCTACCAAATGAAGGAATAAAACTCAGGCATTAAAATTTACTTCTCTAATATTGAAAACAATATGAAGTTGAGGAGGGTAAAATTTTACATTAATTTATTTGAAATATAGTATTTCAAGACAGACAATTTCATTTTGGACTTCAATTTCTCTTAGTTTTAACATTTTAGGGCTTTAATTTGCAAGGGGATTTGATGCTTGTGATTTTAATTTTCCTTTATAAATTCATAATAGGAGGGAGATTATATTCAAATTTGGGTCATCTTCTCGTTACTGGGTTTTATTACAGTATCTATGTACTTTTGTTCTTGGACTATGTTGTTTTCAATTTTATTGTAGGGCTTAGATAGGCTATATTGGACTAAGTGAATGTACAATATTTGCAATGGGAAATAGAATAAAGAATGGCTATTTTGTCATAGGATACTGAAGACTTACAATTGATCAAATTAATGTCTTTTTATCTATTTACATCCTTCAGTGATCCCAGACCTATAACAAAAGTATAGTGGTACTGACTGGAAACCTGGCATCATGAAGGGAGGAGCAGAACTGTCCTAAAGTACTGTTCATATTCAAAGGGAGATGGCCAAAACTGTGGCATATTCAGGTACTGATATTACTGAGAACACATTTTCTCTTTCCAAAATTCCCCTCCTATGAGGGGGCCTCAATAACTAAAACTCTTGGCTTCTCCCTATCTCAAGGGAGATGCCATGACTATTTGATGAGTAATTTTTGAAATAATAATTTTGGCACAATTGGCTTGTCTGTTTTTACTTTTGGAATTGAAATGCTCACAAAGAAAAGACATTCCATTTTGTTAAGAACTTTGTCATAAGTCTAATTTAGGCTGACTACTATTTTCGCCCCATCCCAAGTCCTGCTCTGAAAGGAGGAGCCTCTAATACTTCAGTGCATTTGATAACATGGATAAATCTATGAAAATCTGGGGTTCAATTATCAGGCTCTCTTGGTCAGCAGGCTAACAAAAAAGCTTCCATTTATCATTTACTGTCTATATAGCTAATATTCTGGTCTCTAACTCCTTATTCTTTGTCTTATTTATCAAACTTTACAGAACTGAGATAAGATAAAAGTATTATTTATTAATTCCTTTAAAAAACACAAATAAACTTTTATAATATAAGCCATTATTAAGTTTAGGTCGATGAGAATAAGCTATAGTTCTGCAATTTGCCCTCTATGTAAAGCCAGCAGGAAAGGCCACTTTAGCTGCAGGCTGTTTCTTCCAAAACACACAGCAGCTGTGAGCAAAATTCACTTTCATTTAAATCAGTGTATCTCAGAATCTAGGAAATGATGTGATCAGAATTATGCAGACATGGAAAGATATTAGTCAATATTTAAATAGATACAAATAATCCTGATTTTAGATACTAAGTTATACTGATTCTGATACTGTTTTTATTTATGTTATGCAAAGAAAGGTGACTACTTTCATGGAGGAAAAAGTGGTTAGAACTATCAAATTAGAATTTTTTAAAAATATGTTATCTGTAATTTGTTTATGTAATTATTTAACACATAAATATTTTTTACATGTTATTAAATGATGTTTTGAAAGAGCCAAAGGAGGAGTGTAAAACTTTTTTTTCTTTGTAAATGATGCAAAGTAGAATATATGTTACAGTAAAATCTCTGTAGGGTTTTGGAATGCAGACCAGTAATGAAAGTATGGAACCTCGTTTATGAGTTAGAGGATAATATGTACCATAGGAGTAATAGGAGCACAATTGGGAAAATGAAAAAAATAGAAGCCTTGAGTGCCTAAGGAAAGGCATTGACATTTTCAAGTGATGTTTGATAATGCCATTTCTGTAAATATGTTTTAAGTACGGAAACCTTTTGCATGAAAAACCTGTGGAAACGTTTCCCTGGGAAGTCTGTAGAGAAAAATAAGAAATCTTTAACAAATAATAATTCTAGTTTTCACCTTATGGAATGGATATCCAGATAATCTAACGTATGCTGAGATAAAATATCACTTTGGTGTTCCGAAAACTTCTACACTTTCCCATTTCTTTCTTATCTACCAGGGCTCAAGTTTTTATAAAGGGGTGCGGATCTGACCATGGTGCTGAAATGTGTTAGTAGGACTTCTACATTGTGGATTCAGTGTTTATGGAAGAAAGCACATTTTGTAGTAATAATCTTATATCTCTCTTTGTGTTTGATAAAAGATAAGAGAAGTAATGGAGATACCCAAGATTTAAAATCAAATTGGTCTGGCGTTTACTACCCTTATAACTTGATCAAGTTATTTAAACTTTCTGAGTTCAGATTTTTCATTTATCTGATGGTTGTCATACTAGATATATTTTATAGGATTGTTAAGGATTGCACATAGTACTATAAAAGCATCTTATATAAAAAGGATGCCAATACACACATTAGATCTTTTTCTCTTTCCCCATAATCCTTTATTGAAGAAGTAATGTCTAATTCCTTACCAACTTGTACAGTTCTAGATAACTTCATTTATATGATGGCACTTGCTAGGATAGTCAGTTATATAAACTTGATTTATCATGAATGGGACATTTTTGTACTGAACAATATTAAAACTGTGTAAATGTATTGGTGTAATCCACAAGTGATTTCAACTTCCAGAGGGATTTCACATGATAGACACATTTTTGGAGATAGCTAGTTTATCATTTTTGCTGAAACTATTGAGTGAGTAAATAATACCTGATAACACTGTAGCAAAGATGCTGTGGAATTCTGCCACTTTTAACATTTGACTGTGCATCAAGATACATTTTGTACTACTATTCTCTTTTTATTTAAAAATCTCTGGAAACTTAGATGAGTAATTAAACTATGTTTCATTTGTAATAAACTGTGTCTTTTTATTCTATGAAGATGGTTGGTTAAAATGATATATATGCATTTATTTAGTTCAAATACGGAACAAAGTGAAGAAACCAAAGAAAGAATTCAACTATGGCTTTAGAATTTCTTAGATTCCCCAACCCCTTTACCTACATTCTGAATAGTGGTACTTAATGCCATCCACCTAAGAACTTAGGATCACCAAAATTCCCCCTTTTTTTCTTGAAAAAATGTTTTACTCTGACCAAGAAGTGAACTGGAATCCAAACATAATATTTATGTATTATTAGGTTCTTATGCTTTTGTCTTGAACTTGGGATCTTTTTCTAAGCATTGTATTCTCAAGTTTCTGTTTTCATGTTGCTCAGAACTTCTCTTTGGATCTCCAAGTATGCATTTCCTTTTCTCTGATCCTAGATTTCAGAATGATGGTCACCCTACAATCATACTTATATGACTACACAGACACAACATATATCTGCCTTCCTTCTTAAACTGAATATTATTTTTCGGTAAGCAGTCCCACACAATGTAGAGAACTTGCTAGCTAGCTCTGTTTCAACTAACTCTAAATTCCTGTAGAAATCCTAAAAAAAAACTGATAAACTCTTTTCTGTAAAACCAAATAGTGCAGTTTATGATTGGAATTCACATGACGTGTGTGTGTATGTGGAGAGGGGGTTAAAGACATAGATAATGGAACTAAGAACACACCCAGTGTGATATTGAGTTGGGTCAAATTGCTTTGATCTTAGACATCTAAACTAGAATTTAACATGACCTTGACAAATTAGAGAAGTCCTCCAACAAAAACGGTATGAAATTCAATAGTGATGAGTACAGGGTGGTCCACGGGAGAAAACAACTAAGGATGCATTCAATAAGCACTGAAGTGACTCTAAGCAATTTTTGAAAAAAAAATATGTAGAAACTATAGGGAAGAAAAGCTGCAAATTAATCAGCATTAAACTGTTGTTAATTTTCAAGGGCTGATATGACACTTAGATACATAGTATTATGAGCTATCATAGAAAAGCAGAGAAGTAATCTTTTGGCTCTGTAAAATCTGAGGATAATCCTCTTCTAAATTGTGCTAGTAGTGAAAACTTTATTACTGCAATATGTTTATTTGTTGCCTAAATATTTGTTGAGATCCTACTGTGTAGAGTGTGAAGTGCTACAGATTATCCTTTGATACTTCATTCTAATTACCATAGGTAGCAAAATAACATTCTTGTCAAGGTAAATGTATTTTTGTATCACATTATATAATTTTACTGTATTCTGTAGTGGACATCTGTTAGATTTTGTCTGTCAGCATCTCCTCACTTTAGGAATGATTTCTTCCCCATTTGATGAGTTAGTTTACTTAGTTACACAGCCATACTTTCACTGCTACTGGCACATCAGGCAGAGTGACTGGCTGAAAAATGGGTAGGTGATCAAAGACAAGCTGTTTCTAAGTCATTTCAGGACTCATTATGGTTATGAGAAAACAGATCTTTTTGTTTGTTTGTTTTCTGCAATATCTCAGTGCAGTTATGGGTTAATACTAGAAAGTTGTTGACCCTCTTGGCTTCTCTGGGTGGAGATCCAGTTTAAGCTTCAACTAATCTGAAGGAATTAAGAGTTCAGAGTTGGGTGAAATGAGACACAATCCTAATGATATTACTTAAGGCATTGAAAGGAAGTGAACAAAAGTAACCTCCAACCTTGGACTTTTAAGTTAAAGTAACTACTAGTATTTTTGTTGTTTTGTCTTACTCTTAAGCTAATTTTCTTGGATTTATGTCACTTGGAGCCAAAAACTTTAGACTAATACCTATTAATTCTTGGTTACCTTAAAAGAGCTAAAGTATAGGATAATACTCTGGGTATCAAGGTCCTTCCTCATTCATTACCAAAAGAAAGGATGGTTTTACTACCAATGTTATGAGAAAGAGGCATATCTATGGCAATATAAATAAGATACATTAGGTAGAATTTTGGCATATCTGAGTGGTAAATCTTATTTTCTAAGCAATTTAACATCTGGAATTTAGACCTAACGTTGTAGAAATAATCATGTCAATGAAGATGAATGCCGAATGATAGCTATCAAATGAAAAGTATGTTGGTTAATTTCACAAGTCAACCTGTCTGGGATACAAGGAACCCAGATATTCAGTTAAGCATTATTTCTGGGTGGGTCTCGAGGGGTGATTATTGATGAGACTAACATTTTAATCTCTAGGCTGAGTAAAACAGACTGCCCTCTGTGTTAGTTAATTTTATATGTCAGGTTGATTGGTCAGATTATCTTGGATATGTTTATGAGGATGCTTCTGGATGAGATTATCATTTGAATCAGGAGAATGATAAAATAGATTTCCCTCCCCAGTATGGACAAGTACCATCCAATCCCTTGAGGGCTTGAATAGAATAAATAGCAGAGAAAGGGAGAATGCTTCCCCATTCTGCCTGTATGCATGAACTAAGACATCAGTCTTCTCCTGCCCTTGAACTGGGACTTACACCATCAGCACCTCAGTTTCCAGGCCTTCAGGCTTGGACTGGAATCATATCACTTGTTTTCCTGGGTCTCCAGCTTGCAGACAACATATTGTGGGACTTCTGAGCCTCCATAATTTAAAGCTAATTCCTAGTAATCTCTGTCTGACTCTGTTTTTCTCTCTCTTCTCTCTCTTTCTCTGTCCTTCTATCCGTGTGTGTGTGTGTGTGTGTGTGTGTGTGTGTGTGTGTTTGGTTCTATTTCTCTGAGAACCCTAATACACTCTCCTCAATGTGAATAGAGTGGGTCTCATGCATCCAGTGAAGGTCTGAATAGACTCAAAGGTCAAATAAAGAATTCTCTCTGCCTGACTGTGTTCAAGCTAAGGTATTGGCCTTTTCCTGCCTTCAGATTCAGATTCAGATTGAAACTTACACCATTAGCTTTTCTGGTTCATAGGAATTTGGACGTGGACTGGAACTCTGCTCTCAGCTCTCCTGGGTTTCCAGCTTACTGCCTGCAGATCTAGGGACTTCTTAGTTACCATTACTGCATCTTTCTTTCAAAAAAGAAAGAAAGAGAGAAAGAAAGAAAGCAAGCAATTGATCATAAGGAACTAAGTCATGCAATTGCTTTCTTTCTCTCTTTCTTCTTCCCTCCCTCCCTCCTTTCTTTCTTTCTTTTTCTTTCTTTCTTTCTTTCTTTCTTTCTTTCTTTCTTTCTTTCTTTCATTTTCTTTCTTTCTTTCTTTCTTTCTTTCTTTCTTTCTTTCTTCTTTCTCTTTCCTTCTCTTTCTCCTTTTTTTTTAATTAATTTTTATTGGTGTTCAATTTACCAACATACAGAAAAACACCCAGTGCTCATCCCGTCAAGTGTCCACCTCAGTGCCCGTCACTCTTTCTCCTTTCTCTCTCTTTCTCTTTCTCTCTTTCCCTCTTTCTCTCTTTCTCTCTTTCTTTCTTTTTTTCTTCTCCTGAAGAGATTTCAGAAGACCTCTATTTCTCTAGAGATCCTAGACTAATACAGATGTAGTGCCAAGATCAGTGCTGTCTAGTAGGACCTGATGAGATCATGGAAATGTTCCCTGTCTGCATTGTCTAAGAGAGTAGTCACCAGTTATAAGTTGTTATTGAGGTCTTAAGAGATGATTAGTATGACTAAAATGCTGTTTTAAATTTTATTTTATTTCAGGATGCCTGGGTGGCTCAGGGGTTGGGTGCCTGCCTTCAGCTCAGTTGGTGATCCTGGGATTTAGGATTGAGTCTCACATGGGGCTCCCTGCGAGGAGCCTGCCTCTCTCTCTAGCTATGTCTCTGCCTCTCTCTGTCAGTCTGTGTCTCTCATGAATAAATAAATATTTTTTTTGAAAAAAATAAGATGCCTGATCTCCATCTTACAACAGAGAAAATCTCATAATGAATAATTTTTGTTCACTATAATACTTAACCTAAAATAATTAGAATTGTTTATAAAATTGTAACTTCTAAGAAATTCCAGTGGTTCCAAGTGGTAAATGTCTCAGTGTAAATATGCATAGAATAATTTCAGACATTCTATCAGACACTGCAGCAAAAGCTAAAGGTGAACCTATACTGTTTTCAAGTCAATAGTTAATGAAATAACTGTGTTGATTAATTATATACATTATAAACATACTGACTTTTTACCATATATTTTTTTAAGATTTTATTTATTTATTCATGAGAGAGAGGCAGAGACATAGGCAGAGGGAGAAGCAGGCTCCATGCAGGGAGCCCGACACGGGACTCAATCCTGGTACTCCTGGATCACGCCCTGGGCCGAAGGCAAGTGCTCAACCACTGAGCCACCCAGGCATCCCCTTACCATATATATTTTTTTTAATTTTTTTAAATTTATTTATGATAGTCACAGAGAGAGAGAGGCAGAGACACAGGCAGAGGGAGAAGCAGGCTCCATGCACCGGGAGCCCGACATGGGATTCGATCCCGGGTCTCCAGGATCGCGCCCTGGGCCAAAGGCAGGCGCCAAACCGCTGCGCCACCCAGGGATCCCACCGTATATTTTTAAAGACATTTTTTAAAACATGGAATCTAAGGGTATTGCTACAACATGCATTCACTAATTCAACAACATGCTTGTGTACTTGCAATTATTCATGTTTTCTGATAAATTATTATAGATATAAATATTCAGAATAAACACATACATAGTAGCTGCTGTGTAGACTATCACACAAGGGGAAAAGATACAAATAAATTGAAAAGAATAATGTACTTATAATAAGTGCTATAATAGAGAAACATTTGATTCAAATTTGACCAAAAATGCAACCTTAAAATAAGGTTTTAATAAATAATAATAAATAAAGTTATTTATTATTTATTATTTATTTATTTATTTATTTTTATTATTATTATTTATTATTACTTAAAATAATAAAAAAGTCCCCTCCTCATCAACACAATGTAATTTTACTTAAGAGTATTTATGGTAAAAAAAAATGACAGGCTTATATCATTGAAATTACCATTTCAAAATTTGACTCTCTGCAGTGCTATATTTAATCCTTCTACACACATCATTATACTCTGTCCTAAGATTTTTTCTATTATCCAAGTTTTATTATTTTATCATGTTTAACTACCAGATTTTCTTTCCTGTACATATCAAATTCAGAGAGAAGCAGATAATAAATTAAATATGTCAGACTAATAGAGAGGGTACTGTAATGCAGTCCTAAAACCATATCCAACTCTCAAGCACACACACACACACACACACACACACACACCTAAACATATCACACACACACACCTTTGTGTACACTTACACTACATATACACAAATGCATTAAAGCCTTCCTTTTGAAGGAAATTAACTGCTTTGAATACATGATTCAACTTGAACAGACAAAAAAATAGGGTCAATGTGAGAATAAATGAGTAATTACTATGCACAAAGTATGCAAAATAGTGGGTCTGAGTTTTTTGAAGGAAAAATTCTAGAATCAAGTTTAGTCAAAATATGAAATACTTTGAAAATCATAAACATTACCTATGCAAAATTTTTGTGCCATAAAGTCAAAATGGAACTTTATGTAAGATTAAACTGGTAGCAGTGTACAAGGTATATTGAAATCACAAGTAATGTTGGAATAGGCTGCTTATTCCAAGGCTGAATATTCTAAATGAATGAATGAATAAGAATCATAAGAAACAATGAAATTGAGAAGGATTGGTGTATATGACAATTTAGTGGTACACTGCTGAGTGTTTTGGTGAACAATTAAATTTGGTCAGCCATTTAAATCCATGCATTTAAAAATTATGTTTCTTATATAGTTTTCTTGTATTGTTGATTTATTTCAATATCTAATATAAATTTATAAACCAATGATGTTTATTCTGGGCACTATTGACATTCTGAGCAGAATGCCAGCAGCACTTCCTGATTTGTGACAACCAAAAATGTCTCTAACATTGCCAAATATCCCTTTGGGAGCAAAAATTTTGCCGGTTAAGAATCTTGTTATACATTAATATTTTTCTATTTAAAAAAAATTATGTTACAGATACAGATAATACAGATAGCTGTATGAATAGAGATTACAGATAGTTTAAGCTACCTAAGTATCTGTAATACTGTGATAGTGTAATCACAGTAATTACATATAACAAACACTTTCAAAAGTTTAGTGGCTTCTCACAATAAACGTCTGTTTTTCTCACTCAGAGATATATGTGCCAGTGGGATTTGGCTGATTTTAGCTGGGCTTAACTGGACCTTAGCCATCCTGGCTCTGGGCTACAGCCCAAGTTCAAGTATGCTTCTTAGAAGTATTTTATATTATAGTCCATGTTAAAGGGGCAGACATGGTTTATGCTTTTCTCATGATGATGTCAGGAGCCCAGCAAGACAGCCCAAATATGTACACACATTTGAAGCCTTCACTTCTATTGAGTCCTCTAACATCTAGTTGACAAAAATCAAATCATGTAGCTAAGGCCAAAGAATGGGCAGGGATATCATTCTGTCTACCAGGTAGGAATAGCAAGGGTGTGGAGTAAAGATGTGGAACTAGCATTCAATCTATCACATGTGTCACCTAGTCAAATAATATATAAGGCTGTGTTTGTAGATTTAAGCCAGTTAATTCACTTTTTTCCTATAATATTGCATTCCTGTATATAATTACTTATATAGCTGTATTAATATATTTTATATATATATATATATATATATATATATATATATATATATATATCACTAAATTGAGAGCTTTTTGGTGCCTAGCTCCATGCTAGGCACATAAATGTTTAAAGTATAAAGATGGGGCACCTAGGTGGCTCAGTGGGTGAAGTGTCCAACTCTTGGTTTCAGCTCAAGTTATGATCTCAGGTTCTTGAGATCAAGCCTGTGTCAGGCTCTGCACTCAGCACAGAGTCTGCTTATCCCTCTCCCTCTGCTCCTTCCCCTACTCACTCTCACTCACACTCTCTCTCTCTCTCTCTCAAATAAATAAATAAATAAATAAATAAAATCTAAAAAAAAAAAAACAAATAAATATATGAGGAAGATAATCATTACCTTATTTGAAAAGTTATATTTTTAAATTGTAAATAAGATATTCTAATACATTGAATAAATAGCATTGTGCATATAACATTAAATGCCATTATATTAAAAAATGTTCAGTATTTATTAGTAACAAAAAATATCGGGCAGCCCGGGAATCAAGTTGCACATGAAATGTAATAATACATATTACTAATTGGCATGATATTGATTCTAATAATGACCTTGCGGGGATACTTGCTTTAATCATTTTCACTTAACCGTAGTAACTTAAACCTTCTTAATAGATATCATTAAATAAATAGAGAAGTAGATAATCTTTATAATTTCTCTGCAAGTATTTTTGACTTATTGAATGACTTATTATTGCTTACAAAATCTAGCTTCTCTGTTCATTTTATACCTCCATTATCTCTTTTTTCAATAATTCTGTAAATGCACAAATGTGTGGAAATGAAAAGCAAGTGTTGGAATGACACCACAGCGCGCTTTTATATAATGAGTAAAGATAGTATTCAATTACAATGTCATTTCCGTTTAAATACATAATTTGAATTTGAAGGAGTATCTAAGGAACTTAAGTATCAAAGACTTCTTATTCTATTTTACTTCAGTAGATAAATCAAAAAGGTAACCAAGGAGTCTAAGCATAAGTCAGTAGAATTTGTAACTGAAACTTAACTAAGGTAGGTATTTGATCATTTGTTCTTTCTCTGGGGTTATGTTCAATGATACATTTGGTTCACAAACTTAAATATACTGGGTACTTCATGTTTTGCTATATAAATAAGCTTATAGCCAGTTCCCAGCAATAAAAATAATACTATACATTGAAGACTATGTTTTAAAATTTTTAAATACTATTTACAAGAGATTCACATTCCTTCTGGAAAAAAAGATCAATTTATTTTAGTAGACTCGAGAAAAATGCCACAAAAATATGAATATAAATATATAGTTTTAGTTGTATAGGTATATGACAGACAGAAAAATAAAGACAGAGGCAGAGAGATAGAGATGTCTGTTAGGCTGCATCTATTCATCACAAAGACCACAGTTTTCTAAAATCCATGTGAGTGATGAGCAAAAAGAAACAACTGCAGTGTATCCAATTCTTATTATGTACCAATCATATTGTTCTTCTAATACCTACAATCCTCACAATAACTCTTTGAGGTAAGTTTTATAATGCCTGGTTTGTGTGTTTAGTTTTATATAAGATATGGAACACAAAAAAGTAAAATACCATATTTTCCAAGTCATTAAAAAGTAGTTCAAAGTTTGGTGTCCGGGGATGCCTGGGTGACTCAGCGGTTGAGCGCCTGCCTTTGGCCCAGGGCAAGATCCTGGAGTACCAGGATCAAGGCCTGCAACGGGCTCCTTGCATTGAGCCTGCTCCTCTTCCTATGTCTCTGCCTCTCTTTCTCTCTGTATCTCTCATGAATTAATTAATCAATCTTAAAAAAAAAATTTGGTGTCCAGGTTAGTCTCCAAAGCAAATAATTGTTTTTCCTATATCATGTTTCCTTTCCCTACACTGAGTCGTTTTCTACTTGGAATTGTTTTATATCCAGCAATCTCTTGTCTGCACTTTCCTTAGAAGAGCAGGTCTCATTTACAATTTCATATGCTCTATTGCCTGCCATTGATCTAATTATTTGACTTGAACCCTGAAAAATATTCTTGAATCTGTGTTATTACCAGGTCCCAAGTCAAATCCAAACAGATGCATATCCCTCATAGGTTCAGCCATCTTTTCTATGAACTCTGGTAGGAAAAACTTTTAACTAAAAAGCATTCTTAATTTAAAACACCTCAAGATTGTCTGGAAGGCCTCCATTAAGGAATGTACCATAGAACCATTACACTGAAATATATATATATATATATATATATATATATATATATATATATTCAATAAATATAGGTTCAATAAAGGGTGTTGTACACATACATACATATAAAACTTCTAAGTTGGATGTAACTGGTCATTATAAATAGAAAATATTTTTCTTATTGTCACAAGTTTATTATGTTAATTAAGGTTACCCATCTTTCCTGATCTACTACTCAAACACATTATCAAATGCTTAGGAATCCTTCCACTCTCTTGGTTCTCTCAACCTATGGCTTTTCTCAGACTGTGATAATTAGTAGTCAAACAACTTCTTGCACACATAATCAATAATTTTTCAAAAATCCTCTGTATATGGCTAAACGGTAGTATATCTTTAAAAACTTTAAAATTAGGTCAAATTTCTATACTAGCTTCACTTACTAATATCAGAAATAACTTCCCCATGGAGAAATAAAAACAAACTATGGGGACTACATCAAAATAAAAAGCTTCTGCATAGGAAAGGAAACAGTCAACAAAACTAAAACACAACCTACAGAATGAGAGAAGATATTTGCCAATGACATGTCCAGTAATTCAGAATATATGACTTACACAACTCAACACTTGAAAAGCAACTAATACAATTTAAAATGGGCAGAAGACAGGGGATCCCTGGGTGGCTCAGCAGTTTGGCGCCTGCCTTTGGCCCAGGGCGCAATCCTGGAGTCCCGGGATCGAGTCCCACGTCGGGCTCCCAGCATGGAGCCTGCCTCTCCCTCCTCCTGTGTCTCTGCCTCTCTCTCTCTATGTCTATCATAAATAAATAAATCTTTAAAAAACATAAGAGATAAAATAAAATGGGCAGAAGACATAAAAAGACATTTCTCTAAAGACATCCAGATAGACAACAAATATATGAAAAGATGTTCAACATCACTTATTATCAAGGAAATGCAAATCAAAACTACAAGATATCACCTCATACCTGTCAGAATGTCTTAAATCAGAAACACAAGAAACAATAAGTGTTAGCAAGGGTATGGAGAAAAGGAACCCTTGCCTTATTGCACTATTGGTGAGAATGCAGATTGGGACAGCCACTGTGGAAAACAAGAATGGAGGTTCTTCAATAAGTTAAAAAGAGAACTACCCTACAACCCAATTGAACAACTGGATATTTACCCCCCCAAATAGAAAAACACTAATTCAAAGGGATATATGTACCTTGATGTTTATAGCAGCATTATTTAGAATAGCCAAATTATGGAAGCAGCTCAAGTAATCATGAACTGAGGTATGGACAAAGAATGTGTGTGAATATATATAATGGAATATTATACAGCCATAAAAAGAATGAAATCTTGCCATTTTCAATGACATGAATGGAACTAGAGGATATTATGCTAAGCAAAATAGAGAAAGACAGATACCATCTGATTTCACTCATGTGGAATTTAAGAAACAAAACAAATGAGCAAAGGAAATATAAAAGAGGGAAAGAGACAAATTGAGAAATAGACTTTCAACTATAGAGAACAAATTGATGATTACCAGAGAGGAGGTGGAGGGATGGGTGAAATAGGTGACGGGGATTAAGAAATGCACTTGTGATGAGCACTAGGTGATGTATGGAATTGTTCAAACACTGTATTATACTTTTGATACTAATATAACACTGTACGTTAACTATCCTGGAATTAAAACAAAAACAATAAATTAAAAAAAAAATTCTGTGTGGAAACATCATAGGGAATATATCTAGGATCCAGACAAAGATGATGTAATATATTTTTCCACAAGGAAATAAATCCTCCTTTTTAAGAGGATTCCATTAGTAGGTTATGAGTTGGGGAATAATTTTCCAGGTCTTTCCTCTCCATCCAGTTCTAAGGAAATTCTTTGTTTCAATAGCCTGGAACACCATGTAACATACCCAAGAGTCACTGTCTACATGAGAGGCATCAGCCCCAAATGGCAGTTATATTCATGAACTCTTAGCCTACAGACTTCTCATAGACCTGATCTTATCCTACAGAATTATATATTCAAAAACCTCTTTCAAGAATGATGGCAACACATAAATATATTCAAAATAAGTAAAAGAGTTTATCACCAACTAAAATTCACTAAAGGAATGCCTAACTTACATACTCCAATAAGAATTAAAAATAACCCCAAGAGAGAAAGTGTGACAAAGTAGTCATTAAGAATAACAAGGGGGATCCCTGTGTGGCTGGGGGATCCCTGGGTGGCTCAGCGGTTTAGCGCTGCCTTTGGCCCAGGGTGTGATCCTGGAGACCCTGGATCGAGTCCCACATCGGGCTCCCAACATGGAGCCTGCTTCTCCCTCTGCCTCTCTCTCTCTCTATGTCTCCCATGAATAAATAAATAAAATCTTAAAAAAAAAAAAGGAATAACAAATAGGGGCACCTGGGTGGCTCAGTCAGTTAAGTGTCTATATTTGACTCAGATCATGATCTCAGGGTCCTCGGGTCCAGCCCCACATGAGGCTTCCTACTCAGTGAGGAGTCTGCCTCTCCCTCTCCCTATGCCCCTCTTCCCAGTTATTCTCTCTCTCAAATAAATAAAATCTTAAAAGAAAAAGAAGGGGATCTCTGGGTGGCTCGGGTTTAGTGCCTGCCTTCGGCCCAGGGTGTGATCCTGGAGTCTCTGGATCGAGTCCCACATCGGGCTTCCTGCAGGGAGCCTGCTTCTCCCTCTGCCTGTGTCTCTGCTTCTCTCCCTCTCTGTGTGTCTCTCATCAATAAATAAATAAAATCTTTAAAAAAAAGAATAACAAATACATAAATAAGAAAACGTTTTCAATGAAAATTAATAATAATTGGAATAAAGAAGGAATACAACTGAAAAATAGCATATAATTCAGGAGATTAATGAATTTTTATGAAATAAAAATTAAGCAACCTAAGTTTTTTTTTTTCAACCTAAGTTTTCTGAATTACTAATGTAATTCTGTATGGTAAAATCTCAAATGTATCTAATTTATAAAGGAAATGAAGCAAGCAGGATTTAGAGTATATTATTTCCAAACCAAAAGTTAGATAACGGATAAACAAAAACTGAAAACCAAAATTTATTCAGAATAAAAAGCAAGCAAAAGACCGAGAATAGCCAATACAATATTGAAAAAGAACAAAGTTGGAGGACTGATACAACCAATTTCAAGACTTTTTACAAACCTAAGGTAGCCAGAACAATGGTATCAGTCAAGGAATAGACAAATCAATGAAACAGAGAGCCTAGAAACAGACTCACATAAATATAATCCACTGATCTTTGATAAAGGAGCAAAGGCAATACAACAGAGAAAAAATTATCTTTTCAAAAAATGGTGCTGTAACAATCGAAAATTCACATTGAAAAAATGATTCTAAACAGAAACCTTATACTCTTCACAAAAATTAACTTAAAAATGCATCTTACATGTAAATTTAAAATATAAAACTGTAAAACTCTTCAAATAACATAAAATCTATTTGATCTTGGGGGTGGTGAGGACTTTTTAGAAACAACACCAAAGACTAGATCCGTGAAGTAAATAGTTGATAAAAGGAAGTTTATTAAAATTAAAAACTTTTGCTCTATAAAAGACACTGAGGGGGAATGAGAATAAGACAGCCACATACTAAGAGAGAATATTTGTAAAAATACACGTGTTATTAAAGACTTATCAAAAATATACAAATAACTCTTGGGGTGCCTGCGTGGCTCAGTTGGTTGAGCATCAGATTCTTGGTTTTGGCTCAGGTTGTGAACTTGGGTTCCTGTGATTGAGCCGTGCGTCAGGCTCCACATTCAATGCAAAGTTTGCTTGTCCTTCTCATTCCCCCTTTGCTACTCCCCCTATTCTTTCTCCCTCAAATAAAATCTTAAAAAAAAAATATATATATATATATGTTTGTGTGTGTGCTTGTGTATGTGTATACACACACACACACACATATGCATGCTTGTGAATATTGCACAGCTGTAGAAAAGGATAAGACTGTGCCATTTGTGACAATTGGGATGGACCTAGAGGCTATTATGCTAAGGGAAATAAGTCAAACTAAGAAAGACAAATAACATATTATTTCACTTACATGTAGAATCCAAAAAACCAAAAAGTAGGATCATACTAACAAATACAGAGAACAAAGTGATGGTAGACCTCTTTCTTTTTTTTTAAGATTTTATTATTTATTTATTTGAGAGAGAGTAATAAAAAGAGCATGAGTGGGGAGAGGAACAGAGGCCGAGGGAGAAGCAGGCTCCCCACTGAGCAGGGAGCCCAATGCAGGGCTCGATCCCAAGACTTTAGAAACATGAACTGAGCTGAAGGAAGATGTTTAATGGATGGGGCCACCTAGGTGCCCTGGTAGACTCTCTTTTAAAAGGCTTTTTCTGATTAGATCAAACCCACAGGGAACTTTTCCTTTGGTAACTCAAAATTAACTGATCCAGTAGTCACATCTTCAAAATAATTTCACTTTTGCTTTATAGTACAATTGACCCTGAACAACATGGACTTAAACTTCCGGGTGTACCTATATGCAGATTGTTTCTATAAATATAGTACACTACTATAAATGTATTTTATCTTCCTTATGATTTTCTGAATAACAGTTTCCTTTAGCTTACTTTACTGTAAGAATATAGTATGTAATACAAAATATCTGTTAATCAACAGTTTATGTTATCTGTAAAGCATCCAGTCAATGGTAGACTACTTAATTGTTAGGGGGAGTCAAAAGTTACATGCAGATTTTCAATTGCATGAAGGGTGAGCACCTCTAACTCCTGCATTGTTCAAGGGTCAACTGCGTAACATGTTTTATAGGAGAATCTTCGACAAATTTCAAGGAACAAATCGTTTTGATCTTTTTTTTAAGATTTTATTTATTTATTCATGAGAGACAGAGAGAGACAGAGACACAGGCAGAGACACAGGCAGAGGGAGAAGCAGGCTCCATGCAGGGAGCTCAATTCGGGACTCAATCCCGGTCTCCAGGATCAGGCCTTGGGCTGAAGGCAGCGCTAAACTGCTGAGCTACCAGGGCTACCCAAATCATTCCAATCTTAAAAACGATTTCTAGGGGATCCCTGGGTGGCTCAGCAGTTTAGCACCTGCCTTTGGCTCAGGAAGTGATCCCAGGATCTTCGGATCGAGTCCCGTGTCAGGCTCCCTGCAGAGAGCCTACTTCTCCCTCTGCATGTGTCTCTGCCTCCCTCTGTGTCTCTCATGAATAAATAAATAAAATCTTTTAAAAAGATTTGTATGAATATAACAGTAGTGTATTTTAGAAAATCTATTGATGTACATCATCGTATTAATCTATTAAATCATCTTTAATCTATTAAAGGAGAAAACCCCTATGATCATTTCAAAAGATATGATAAAAGTACCTGATATTAGATAATACCTGTTCATTCAGTGTGAGTCCAGTTTTTTTAAGACCTTGCAAAGTTGATTCTACATTTTATATATAAGTACAAGGCTCAAGAATAGTTAAGTCACTCCTGAAGAAGAATAAGTATATGTGTTAGGATAAAAGAGATGTTTGTTCTACCTGATATCAAGATATCATATTACAGAGTTTTAGTGATTAAAACACTGTGGTTTTGGGCACCTGGGTGGCTTAGTCAGTTAAGCATCTGCCTTCGGCTCAGGTCGTGATCCCAGGGCCCTGGTGTGGAGCCCCATGTCAGGCTTCCTACTCAGTGGGGAGCCTGCTTTTCCCTGTGTCTCTCTCTTCCTCCCCCATCTCCTGCTATCTCATGATAAATAATTATCTCAAATAAATAAAATTTTTAAAATAAACATTGTGGTTTGATGCAAGGATAAATTTATTTGTGAAATGAATAGGTTCCAGTTAGCTATGAATATATGAGATTTGAAGTATAACTCAAGTAACATTATAATTTACTAAGGAACAAATGGACAGTTCAATAAGTGGAATTGAGACGTTTTATTATTGGTGTGAATATAGTAGATTGACTATCAAGAGCCATTCTTACTGCCTCCTAGTGTATCTTTCTGTACCATTACACCTAGGAAGTTAAATACCAAACTTCATTAAACTCTCTTGCAGCTACGGTCCTGATATAGTTCATTTTTTACGAATTAGTTGATTGACATGAAATTTAAATTCAGAACCAAATGAAGGACAGAGAAAATACTTGTGTTCAAGGCATCCAGTATGATTTCCATATCATCATACTGGATGCCTTGAACCAAATAGTTCATGAAGCAGCCAATTTATTCCCAGAATGCAGCTCTATCCTGGAGACAACAGTGTCACAAAAGCTTCTTATTCTATTTCTTTCTGATTGTAGCAGAGGTTTCTATTTCCTTAGCTGTGTATACATTGGTTTGTTGATAATTCCTGGAGTCCAAGCTAGAACCCTTTACTCCAACGTTTCCATGATTGGTAAATATACATAATTCACTGTATTACATATCTTTTTCTTTTTTTTTAGTAGACTGCCTGCTTGGCATAGAGTTCAGTGCAGGCCTTGAACTCATGACCTTAAGTTCAATACCTGAGCTGAGATCAGTAGTCAGATGCTTAACCAACTGAGCCACCTGGGAACCCCTTTTCTTATTAATATAATATGTTGACAAAGAAATTCTGATTTACATAATTTCATAAGTGTGGCAGTATGCATTTGGATCCCTACTTTATGATATACTAAGTATACTCCAGAGGGAAAAAGAACTTAATTGTGAAAGGCAAAATTATATAAGTATTAGAAGAACATATAGGATACAACATTTATGTTCACAGGATGGAGGATTTTCTTTAAAAGGAAGAAAAAGTGTTAGCCAAAAGGAAAAGTTTAATAAATTTGACTATTAAAATTAAGAACTTCAGTCCATTAAAAAAAGTAAACAATAAGACAAAAACTAGGAGAAAATGTTGAAGACATGTAAATACAAAGGAAAAAATATCTAGGTTACATGGGGAAAAAAGTTTGTTTGAAATGTGAGTAAAAAGAATTTCGCAGAAGAGAAAACACTAATGGCCAATATACACAGGAAAAGATGCCTGACTCATTTAGCAATTAATGAAATGCTAATTAAAATCACAGTGAGATACCATTTTACACATAGTATGTGATCCAAACTTACAAAATCTGGTAACATTAATTGTTGGCGGAGAACAAAGCAAGGGAAACACTGAAATACTACTAGTTTCATAAAACATTTGTTGGAAGTAAAGGGTATGAGAGAAAATGAAAGACAAAAATATATTAAGAATCACATTGTAAGAATAGAGTGTATATGCAGTGGGAATTCTGAAAATGGGTTGGTCAAAGAAGGCTTATAAATAAGGGAAAATTGCATTAATGGATAGCTTCCAAACTGTGGTACATCAGCATGCCCTCAGGTACTGGATAATAAAACGGAACCAGTTGATATATTTTATAAGGGTAATTAGAATTCAGGAACTTGGGATGAAGAAAAGAAGAAGGAAAGTGAAACAAAGCACAGATGTTTTTATAATAAAGCATTCACAAAATGAAGGAAGTTGAAGCAAAAGAGATGGTCATGCCTCGCAATCACAACACTTAAAGGTTTGGAGAGAAGTAACTATTGAGCAGAAGGAATTGGAAGCATTAGCATTCTGAAGTGTTCTGATAAGAGGTCATATTAGGTGGAGGAGCTGGAATCAGAATATAGGGGCTTTGAACCACTTGCACAAAACTTGGGGAGAGGGATCAAACAGAACAATAGAGTTGACTAATAGGGCATCTTCTATGCCCTATTCTACATCTATAAAGCCATGGTAATGAATTAGAAAAGCAACTGCTAGAGGACATTATAACTTTAATACTGAAATTAAGAGTTCAGATTTATAATTACACATTAAATAAATTACACAAAAGTTTCAATTCCTTCATATGACTGAAGGTGAAATAGTATTTTAGACAGAATTAAAAGCCAGAATTTTATTTCTCTAGAATACAGATATAAAATATAAGAAATCCTCTTTCAAACATCGCATTTAGTCAATTGAAAACAAAATTATTCTAACTTAGATATTTTCATTTTATTTTAATTTCAACTTTGTATTTAAATTCTAGTTTGTTAACATATATGACAAAACCAGTTTCAGGTGTAGAATTTAGTGATTCACCACTTCTATACAACACCCAATGTTCATCACAAGTGCCCTCTTCAATAACCATCATCTGGGATTCTTGGGAAGATGGCAGAAGAGTAGGGTCCTCAAATTACCTGGCCCCACAACCTTACCTAGATAATATTCAAAACATCCAGAACATCTAGGAATTTGACCTGAGATTTAAAGAGAGAACAGCTGGAATGCTACAGAGAGAAAAGTTTTCACTTCTAACAAGGTAGGAAAGAAGAAAAAATTAAAAATAATCAAGTGGGGAAGGGGGCGCAGGAGGAGCTGGGCTAAGGCAGATTGGTAAAAGCTGCCGACAGGAAAACCCAGCCCTAGAGAAGCAGGAACTTTAAAAATCCGCACCGAAGTTTTCCCAAACAGAAAAGTGCTCTACAGGGAAATCGGGCAGAATCATAGGAAGGGCAGGGACGCCTCCAGATTTCTGGAGACACTATACCACGAAGGGCGGGCAGATGGGGCGGGGAGGCGGGGAGGTGTGGAGTGAACTGTGAACCACCGCCCCATATCGTTCAAGGGCTTGAGCGCACAGCCCTTGAGACATTTGGAAAAAGCCAGTGGGCTACGTGGGCCGGCACTGGGAGGAGGTGGCTGAGCCCCATTGCTTTAGGGAGAGGCAGCCCTGGGAGCGCAGTTCCAGCCCACAGGGCTCCAGATCCCAGGGTGTCTGAGTGGACAAAGCTGGTGATCCTGCTGTCCCCCTGGGACAGGCTGAAGTGAGGAGGGCACAGGACAGTGAGAACTCTCCTGCCGCTGGGTGCCCTAAAGCTGTGCAGGTCGTCACCGCACTGGTGCTGGCCCCAGAAGCACCTAGACCAGTGCGGACTGGGAGACTGTGGTTAGTTACTCACAGTGAGCTGACTCTAGAGCTGGAGATCTGGCAGCCACATTGGTGCTGTTCCTCCTGTGTTGCTGTGTGCCTGGGAGGAGCAGGGCACCAGGGGACAGATGCCTCAAGAGATAAACAGCTCATACTAAGCCCAGCACCCAGCTGGGGGCCAAGCATCTCCCCAAGATACACACACATGAGAATCAGCACGTCAGACCCATCCCCAGAGCCCAGCTTGAAAGACAGGGGAAGAGCAAGTTCTTGACCCAGCAGCGCTGGAAAGCTCCAGGGCAGAGGGAAAATAGTACGTAGAACTGGAGGGTCCCACTTTTTTTTTTCTTTTCCTTTATGACTCATTTTTATATCAGAAAAAATCTCCAATATGTTTTCTCTTTTCTTGCCTTAACTACAATATCTTACGAATTCTTCATTTTTAAGTTTTTTACTTTTTGACTTTCATATTTCTACAATTACATGTTTGGATATATTTTTCACTTCTGGATTCCCTTCAACTTATTCATTTAATTTTGATAGATACACGAAATATGGGTATTTTTTTCTTTGTTTTTTTGCCTCGTTATTTTTTATTTATTTATTTATTTATTTGTTTATTTATTTATTTATTTATTTAAATGGTGGAAGTTAGTACCTTCTAACACATGACCAACATACACCCAGAACCAGATGGAATACTTTGTTGGTTCATTCTGTGGCATTATATTCTCTCTTCCTTCCCATTCTGCACCCCTACTCTTTTATCTTGTTTATGTTTTTGTGATCAGTGATCGGGCTTTATATAAGTATTGTTGCTTTATATGAATTTGGGATTGAACATCTTCTAACATACAGAACAAAATACACTCAGAACCAAGATGATCACCCTCTAGGTCCCCTCAGGTAGACTACATTCTCTCTCCACTACCACTTCCTCATCATCACCAGTCCCTCCCCCTTTTTGTCTCTTTACTTATTTTTTTCTTTTCCTTTGTTTTTGGCTTTTGATGATTTTCACTATTTGTTTTAAAATTTCTTTTCTCATTAGTGGTCCTTTTTAAAAAATTTTGTTCTGTTTATTTTATTTTCTTGTCTCTGACCTCTTTGGAATCAATAAGGTGTATTCTATTTAGGTCATGGTTGAAATTATTGACTCAGACTACTCACACAGCCACTCTGCACTGGACAAAGTGACTAGAAGGAAGAATTCACCAAAAACAAAAGAAACAAAACAAAACAAAAAAACCAAAAACAGTACTCTCTGCCACAGACTTACAGAATTTGAATTTAAATACGATGTCATAAATTCAATTCAGAAGCACAATGATAAAGTTATGGGTGGCTCTGGAATAAAAGCATAAAGGAATCTAGAGACTTTGTTACTACAGAATTGAGATCTAATCAGTCTGAAATTAAAAATAGATTAAATGAGATGCAATCCAAACTGGTTGTCCTAACTGCTAGGGTTAATGAGGTGGAAGAGAGAGTGGGTGACAGAAGACAAGTTGATAGTAAGGAAGGAAGCTGAGGAAAAAAGAGAAAATCAAGACCTCTCCACAGAGAGTTGGCAGGCCAGAAAGGGCTGTCAGGATATATTCAGGGTCCTAAATGAGAAGAACATGCAGCCAATAATACTTTATCCAGCAAGGCTCTCATTCAGAATAGAAGGAGAGACAAAGAGCTTCCAAGGTAGACAGAAACTGAAAGAATATGTGACCACAAACCAGCTGTTTAAGGAATATTAAGGGAGGCCCTGTAAAAAAAAGAGGGAGCCCAAGGAAAGAATCCACAAAAACAGAGACTGAATAGGTATTACAATGACACTAAATTCATATCTTTCAACAGTTACTCTGAATGTGAATGGGCTAAATGATCTCGTCAAAAGACACAGGGTATCAGAATGGATAAAAAAAGCAAGACCCATCTATTTGCTGTCTACAAGAGACTCATTTTAGAACTAAGGACACCTCCAGCCTGAAAATGAAAGCTTGGAGAACCATCTACCATTCAAATGGTCCTCAAAATAAAGCAGGGGTAGCAATCCTCATATCAGATAAATTAGAATTTATCCCAAAGACTGTAGTAAGAGATGAAGAGGGACACTATATCATACTTAAAGGGTCCATCAATGAGAAGACCTACTAATCATGAATAGTTATGCCCCGAATGTGCAACTGCCAAGTATATCAATAACCAAAGTAAAGAGATACTTAGATAATAATACACTAATAGTAGGAGACTTCAACACGGCACTTTCAGCAAATGGCAGATCTTGTAAGCAGAACATCACCAAAGAAACAAGGGCCTTAAATAATACACCGGACCAGATGGATTTCACAAATATATGCAAAACTTTCCATCCCAGTGCAACTGAATACACATTCTTCTCAAGTGCACATGGAACTTTCTCCAGAATAGACACATACTGGGTCACATATGAGGTCTCAACCAATACCAAAAGATGGGATTGTTCCCAGCATATTTTCAGACCACAATGCTTTGAAACTAGTACTCAATCACAAGAAGAAATTTGGAAGAAACTTAAACACACAGAGGTTAAAGAGCAACCTACTAAAAGATGAATGGGTCAACCAGGAAATTTAAAAGAATTTTAAAGATTCGTGGAAACTAGTGAAGAGAAGAATGTAAAAGATTCATGGAAACTAGTGAAAATGAACATAAAACCATTCAAAATCCTTGGGATACAGCACAAGCAGTCCTGAGAGGGAACTACATTGCAATACAAAATTCCCTCCAAAAATTGGAAATAACTCATGTACAGAAGCTAAAGAATACCTAAAGAATTGGAGAAAGAACAACAAGTAAATCCTACACCAAACAGAAGAGAGCTAATAAATATTTGAACAGAATTCAATGAAATAGAGATCAACAAAACCAGGAAGTGGTTATTTGAAAAAATTAATAAGATAGACTTATTAAAAAGAAAAAAACACCCAAAGTAATGAAATCATGAATGAAAGAGAAGAGATCACAACCAATACCAAGGAAATACAAACGATTGAAAAAATGTATTATGAGCAGCTACATGCCAACAAATTAAGCAATAGAAGAAATGGATGCATTTTGGAAAACCGCAAATTACCAAAACTGGAGCACAAAAAGATAGAAAACTTGAACAGGTCAATAACCAGGGAGGAAATTGAAGCAGTCATCCAAAACTTCCCAAGACACAAAAGTCCAGGGCCTGATGGCTTCCCAGGGGAATTCTATCAAACTTTTAAAGAAGAAACCATACCTATTCTACTAAAGCTGTCCGGGAAGATAGAAGGAGATGGTATACTTCCAAACTCGTTCTGTGAGGCCAGCATCACCTTAATTCCAAAACCAGACAAAGACTCCACCAAAAAGGAGAATTATAGACCAATATCCCTGATGAACATGGATGCAAAAATTCTCAACAAGATCTAGCCAGTAGGATCCAATAACACATTAAGAAGATTATTCACCATGACCAAGTGGGATTTATCCTCGGGGATGCAAGGCTGGTTCAACACTCATAAAGCAATCAATGGGATTGATCATATCAGCAAGGGAAAAAACGAGAACAATATGATCCTCTCATTAGATGCAGAGAAAGCATTTGACAAAATACAGCATCCATTCCTGAACAAAACTCTTCAGAGTGTAAGGATATAGGGAACATTCCTCAGCATCTTAAAAGCCATCTATGAAAGCCCACAGCAAATATCATTCTCCATGGGGAAACACTGGGAGCCTTTCCCCTAAGATCAGGAACAAGAAAGGGATGTGCACTCTCACCAGTACTATTCAACATACTATTGGAAGTCCTCGCCTCAGCAATCAGGCAACAGAAAGAAATCAAAGGCATTCAAATTGGCAAAGAAGAAGTCAAACTCTCCCTCTTCACAGATGACATGATACTGTACATAGAAAACCCGAAAGACCCACCCCAAGATTGCCAGAACTCAAACAGCAATTTGCAGTGTGGCAGGATACAAAATCAATTCCCAGTAGTCAGTGGCATTTCTATACACTTACAATGAGACTGAAGAAAGAGAAATTAAGGAGTCAATCCCATTTGCAATTGCACCCAAAAGCATAAGATACCTAGGAATAAACCTAACCAAAGAGGTAAAGGATCTATACCCTAAAAACTACAGAACACTTCTGAAAGAAATTGAGGACAACAAGAAATGGAAAAATATTCCATGCTCATGGATTGGAAGAATTAATATTGTGAAAATGTCAATGTTATCCAGGGCAATTTACACATTTAATGCAATCCCTATCAAACTACCATGGACTTTCTTCAGAGAGCTGAAATAAATTATCGTAACATTTGTGTGAAATCAGAAAAGACCCCAAATAGCCAGGGGAATATTAAAAAAGAAAACCTTAGCTGGGGGCATCACAATGCTAGATTTCAGGTTGTACTACAAAGCTGTGGTCATCAAGACAGTGTGGTCCTGGCACAAAAACAGACACACAGATC